>NW_027656485.1:0-86653 GCF_964235325.1 Thermobia domestica
CCGTTGCAGTGTTTGGAAAAATAACCTTACCGTTGGGTTTCTCTTCGAACGATTATGTTGTTTAATATGTCACACGACCATGTTGTCATTTTAAATAAACAAGTTGATTCCAAGATGACGGACGACTACCTTAATCACGTCATGATGTTTCCCTCCTCGCGCCAGCATTGATGTCAATTGATACCAGATCGACTGCATTTACAGTTTCTCAAATATTTAGTCTAGGAATTAATTCGTGCGGTTGGTACGCACACATTGAAGCTGTAGTACAAACACAAAATACATAAATACCTTAAGAAAAATATTGTCCATCGCTAGCCACCACTTTCGCCCATCTGTCAGGCAATGTACGGATTCCGTGGCGAAAGAAGTCCTCATCCTTGGAAGCGATCCAGTCAGAGACCCATGTTTCGATATCTTCTGAAGAAGTAAACCGCTGTCCAATCAAATCGTTGTTCATGCAATCGAACAAGTAGTAGTCCGAAGGAGCAACGTCTGGTGAATACGGCGGGTGGGGTAAAACTTCCATCCGACATTTTCTAAATAGGTTTTGACCGGTTTTGCGACATGTGGGCGAGCGTTATCATGTTGAACAATAAGTTTATCATGTCTGTTCTCCCATTCTGGTCGTGTTCTGGCCAGAGCTTGCTTCACACGCATTAATTGTCGTCGATAACGTTCTCCATTCATAGTTTCACCCGGTTGCAGCAGCTCATAGTACACCACACCTTTCATATCCCACCATATGCACAGCATAACCTTTGCACAGTGAATATCTCGTTTTGGTTGTGATGGACCTGGTTCACCTGGTTTCACCCAGGTCTTTTTTCGCTTAGGGTTCTCGTAATGGATCCACTTCTCATCACCCGTAATAATTCGATGCAGAAACCCCTTTCTGCTCTGTCGTTGAAGCAGCAATTCGCAAATGGTTTTTCGTCTTTCAACGTCTCTGTCTTTCAATTCATGTGGAACCCAATGTGACATCTTTTGAATCATTCCCATGGCTTTCAAGCGTTTGGAGACTGTTGTTTGATCAACGCCTAATGCTGCTGCAAGTTGTTCCTGCGTTTGACACGAATCCTGCTCGAGCAATGCTGTCAATTCTTCGTCTTGAAATTTTTTTGGCTGTCCAGCTCGCTCTTGGTCTGCCAAGCCGAAATCACCACTTCTAAACCGTGCAAACCACTTCTGACACGTTCGCTCAGCTAGAGCATGGTCACCATACACTTCCACCAAAATACGATGACTTTCAGTCGCACTTTTCTGCATGTTAAAGTAATGCAGCAGGACACCCCGCAAAAACACTTTATCAGGCACAAATTGCGCCATGTTCACTTAACTACAAACTGGTGTTGTTGACGCTTTAATCCACTGCCCTATACTACGAACGATACGCGATGACAGGGGTTTGCAACACATGTGTGGATACACGGAACTGTGGGACGCTCCGTTCGTTGCGCCATCTCTTGTCCACCCGCACGAATTAATTCCTAGACCAAATATTTAGTCCGGTCTAGATTTTGTATTTCTCTTAACAAAATATCATCTTCGGACATTTGGACATTTTCCAATATGGCGAACGAAGAAGTTATGGGATTTTATTATGCCATTTAAATAATCTTTATCTACGTCCATGTCAAATTTTAACTTGTTAATATTTATGTCCTAAGCTCAATAAAATTTTAAATCAGTTTGGCGGTAGTTTTCGGAATTTTAGAATTTAGAGCTAAATATTTCTAAAAGTATGAGTTTTATGAAAAATTGTTTCTCTATAAAAAAATATTGTGTTATCTATGTTCTATAAAACGGGACTAAGTTTGTCTCTTTATGTTAAACCATAGCGAAGATATGACTATTTTTATCTGGGTATTGTTCATTTGACACTTCCAGCGGCCATTTTTCAGTATGGCGGCGAAGGTCACGTGCGATTTCAGGGGACTTTTAGTATGTTGTTTAGAACATCATTCCCAACATCTGTACCAAGTTTCAGCTTGTTACTAATTTATACATGGAATGATTAGCAGGACTATTTATATCACCCCAAAATATCTTAACCACTTCACCCCACCTCGACCTTTCTTTTTAAATAAAATTGTTTTGTATCTTTATGTTCGCAATATATTGAGGCATATCTATATACAGTACATGCATACCTAATAATCGCCTCATGCTGCCGTGGAAGTATTGGGTACAACGTACTTCAGGAAAGAATTGCCCTAGTTTCTTATTCTTCCATATGACATTAGCAACAAAAAAGGCTACAAATTACTCATCTTACCTACTGTCCGTGCTCGCTGCATTCGATAGTTTGCTTCATTCCTCTGTACACTACCTTCTTCGTCAGCCACTCTCAATACTGCACATATGGGGGCTTTGCAAAGTCAGCGCCGACCATGCTTTGTTGCCACCTGAATTACTTTATTTATTGTCTTTTATTTTCTAAGAATAATAACATATATTTAATGGCATGTGTGGAACTAAAAATGTAAGTTGTTCATTAATCCCCAGTTTCAATATAACTTCAACAAAACAAACCTCATTATTCATTACTATGATTAATATTATCCTTTCTATTTATTTGTTTTGCAGTTTATTAAATAGTCACACAATTTTCCAGACAGAATTTTAAGATGTTTATAACCAAGGAATCATATCTCTTCTTACACTTTCGTTGTTTAAGAGTACTTGCGTTGCACTTGTCAATTTACTTAATAAAATATGAAATACGATATACGATATTTTAACTGGAAAAGATAGTATCCCATTAGTTATACAACCTTTCGTCAAAGTGTTAAACTACCAGGAAAACTAACATTGATAGGGGTATACAAATATTCAGATTGTCTTGACCCCCACTTCTAACATCCAATCGCCGCCACTGCCTAGGAATTTATTTTGGGAGGGGTTCAGAGATTTTCGCGGGGCTAAATTCAATGTAAATTTGTATAAAAAAATAGAATTTGCTCATGGGCCGAGATGAGGCATGGCCCGGAGCGGCAAATTTTTATCGGGGCTTTTTTTTTTAATCCAATCAAATCAACCATAAGTTTATTAACTGAAAGTTATATGATACTTTCACTTAAATATTTATTCACTTCACTGTATCAAGTCTTCTACACTAAATGTACTAATATTGAGGGGTGGCAGTTTTCTATTGCCTGGGGCGACAGAAACGTTAAATAGGCCCTGTCGCCTGTCCATAAGAAACTGGACTGGCTACAAGCAGGGCCGTAACTTGTGGGAGCACAGGGGGCAACTGCCCACCAGGGAAGCTTCCTGCCGTTCGAGGGGGGGGGGCACTTTGAGACAAAATGTTCTTACTCCATATATGATACGAACATGAAATTATAAATGAAACATCAAACAGGTTCACTACATTACATAAACAAAACAGATCGAGCTCACAAAAGGTAAATATAACAAAAATGAGTCGTGGGCCTATTTCAGCAAGAAAATGTCTACTATTAGGGGCCCTAGAAATAATGTTTTTTCATATGGCTTTGAGATCTGTCAATATTGTCCCCTTAATTAATTTGTCATGTACGGAATGGGCCCAGCAGCGTAACTAACGGCCCCGGCCAGACCTTGTCGTGCGGGAGGGCCCACAGTCACCAGGGGCCGATGAAGAGTAAGATTAAGATGCAAAGAGGGGGCCCAAGAATTTGAAAAACAACTTTTCCTAGGGTGCCCAAATTGGTGTATTAATGCTTGTCCCCGCCAGAAAAATATGTTAGTTATAATTTTCAAAGTAGAGTATTTTCAGGATATGTTAATGATATGACGTTTTTTTTTTTTTGTTCCTGCTTTTTCATCTTGGAACATGTATTTTTTTTTTTTTTTTTAGAGAGTACACGCTTTATTGTTATTCTTTTTATTTATTTGAGTCAGCTTATATTCAAATTCTTGTTTCCATTATATTAGTTCTTGGTTAGAAAAACACGTCATAAACGTTAAAACAACGAAAATTACAAGCAGACATGTACTTTGGAATTAGTTTGTGGTTGAGAAGAAAAGGGACCGACTAAGGCAGAGACAAACATTTAAAAAAAAAAAAAGCTACATACGTTTGTGAACTCAATTTCGATGTCTGAATCGTCAACAACTCCAGACTAAGCCCGTCGCAGATTGAAACCATGTGGCTGATCGCGTTGACAAATACACGCAGCCGGACACAAAATCCTGGTCTTTACATTGCTTTACTTGGTGGCTGGGAAAAAGGCGCCTATAGCACGTGTTGTTGAAGTTTGTTCTTTACTCCAGTTAGATGTGATGCGTAGCTAGTGCATCGAAAAAAAGAGAGAACTCATTAAATTTCCCGCAATAGTTTTTAGCGGTATAATAACTTAATTGTGAAACGGTGGAGTCGTTAAGTTCTTTTACTAATAAATTTAAAGCCCCCTACCAACAGAAGATCCAATATATTTGAACGAGGCACACCGAGCTACGTATATAGCATTACCATCTCAGTCCATCCGTGTGTTCCCTCCCAAATAATCTTTCTTAATTCTTTTTGTCATTAGTGTTTGTGTCCGAGTGGTAAACTTTGAGTCGACGATTTTTATTTCTCCTGATCATCAATGATTTCAACCTCCCTGTAATAATATCGTTACATGGCTTCTCGGTATATCTTTCGAAATTAACGTTATTCTGCGTATTACTTGCAATCTTCTACGTGGAAACTCCAGCGTCCTGTAGAGGAACATAAAGCATTGCCAATTTTTACATGTCTTATTGAATTATGACGTTTATTTATTTATTTTTTAGCATACGAGAGCTTTAGTTTATCCAGTCCAAGATTTTGAAATAGAATATTCAAACCCTCAAGCTCCTGAAAGTAAATCCATGTCACATGTCCAATCATTTTTACAAAAAAAAAAAAAAAAAAAAAAAAAAAAAAAGGAAAAATAAAAGAAAAGTAATATTTTTGTGTTGTTATCTTTTAATGTTGTTAGTTCAAAACAATCATTAGTTTAATTGCAGAGACTGTAATTTTCGAGTGGCAGCCATATTTGTTTTTCGAATATGCGGCATTTTTGGTGTCAGAAGAGGCAGGGGCAGCGTTTTCTTTCAGACATGTTTTTTTTGGGGGCACTGTCTCCCCGGAGTTCTGAGAGTTCCCTCCCCACCCGGAGAAGACCAAAGTAATACGTCTATAACATAATAATAAATAGAATAGTACCGTGTGAAAATATATGTGCCCCTCCGAATATTAAGTGTGCCCCCCGGAACATTTTTCTGAAAGAATAGATAGGACAAGTATTAGAACTCCCAGGTAACATTACTATCATAAATATATATATATATATATTTTTTTTCATGTATGTGATTCATAATACACCGATTTTTACTCTATAAGGAAAGACGATTTTTAGTCTATAGGTTCGGCGAAGTACTGGTTCATGGATAAAATCCTCATCTCTGGTATATGGATTCCCTAGTTCAATCCTAATTCGTGCCAAGGGTAGAGGAACACTATCTGCGTGGGATTTCTCGGAATTTTCCCGTTTCCTTTCTTCATTCACCATTTCGTTCTTTATCAGCATTGCCGTCTCTTTTAGCCTTGGAGCATAATCGTAGAACGTTAAACTAAGAAACGAAAGAAATGAAAAGCTTTGAATCTCATGAAATATCCTTCCAATAGGGAAAGTTGAGTATGTTTAAACTCACACAGATTCTTATGTTACAACATATAAATAATTTTTAAACATTGTCGCTTAAATTAGGCTATCTTCTAGGGTTGTGCGGGAGTGAACTGCACTGGAACACTCTTGGTGATTTTGATGTTACACAAGGTAATATATCTAAGAAGATCTGGAAAGGCAAGCCATTCTGAGCGTATGACTGAAACAGTCACCGGCAGTGACGACGCCAGCTGTAAGTTCCTAGGGGGGCAAAGGAGGGGCAGATACATTTTCAGGGGGCGACTATTTTCCACACCAAAAATGACATTTATTATGTTTGACTTACTTTACATTGTGTATTTCGTTGCTGTTTTTATAGGCCTATATGATAAACTTATTTCAAGTAAAATTTGTAACTAACAAATGAGTAATGTCTGCACATGAAATATTTTTCAATGCAACTTTTGAAATCTAAATTGAATTACTTTCGCGTTTGCTACAAGGAACAAATTCTTCTAATACTATATACTACGTATATATATAATTTACGAGGGGCTGCTGAAAATCTCGTAATCCAACCCAGGAGTGTAGATACTAGGTAGAAAGATGAAACTGTACTTTTGAAAAACATGTTTTCAACAAATTTTCATATTAATAATGAAAACAAATTTTCATAGGCCCTATTAATAATGAAATTCTTATTGCTTTCTCAGGCCTCTGAAGTGATTATGTGTGCCCCAGTGTTGGGCAAATTTCAATTGAATTAACAATTAACAATTAATCTGTAAATTTAATTGTTAATTGCAATTAACAATTGAAATAAGTAATGGTTAATTGTTAATTGCAGTTGGCCATTAAAAAAGGAGAATCAATTGCAATTGATCAATTGATTGAAAGTAATTGCAGTGGAAAGTAATTGCAATTGAATTCTGTAATTCAATTGCAATTGAAATTAATTGGCAATTGATTCAATTGCAATTGATTTCCACAGCAATTACTTTCAATTGATTGATCAATTGCAATTGATTTTTACTGATTAATTTTCAACACTGTAGTTCAGAGAGGGCGTGGGGCAATGAAAACTTTAGCCACGACCAATTGACTCACCACCCGTCGTGACCCACGACCCACCGTGACCCACTCTGACTCACCACCCACCATAAACCACTCTTACCCACTGTGACCCACAGACCCACCAAAACTCATTGTCATCAACTCTGACCCATGATTCACGCCCTCTTCTCTACTGACTAAAGAGTTTAAACTTGTAATAAAACAAGCCTATAAAATTATCACTCATCGGAGTTTGAATTTTTACGATCAATAGCTCAAGCACCGCACTAATACAATAACGGCGGATCTGACCTTTCTAATATAAAGAAAATAGAGTTTGTTCGTGTGTCTATCTGTCTATCTTTGTGCGACCTGTGGACGAGACGAGTGGACCGAAACTTTTCAAAATTTGGTCACGGGTAGCTTGGTCTAGGCCCCAGACCAAGAAGAAGAGTTTTTTTTTTTTAATTCCTTACTAGGGGGTCTCCAGGGGACGTTTACCGGGACCGGCCTGGGGACCAGACAAGTCGACCGAGAGTTACCAAATTTTGGTCAAAGATACCTTGGTCCAGGTCCCACACCAAGGCGAAGCTTTTTCGAAAAAAATCGAACCAGGGGGTCTCAGGGGGGCATTTACCGGGACATGAAAAAGTAGTAGAAAATGACCGATATCAGTGTCGATTTCATAGTTTTCGCGGTCGCTGAGATCAATGGTGAAACTCCGATCGCATTAACTTCCAAATTCACCGTATTCGGCTACGGGTCGTGGGTCAACGGGGGAAGGGGGGGAATGCCGAAACGTACAAGTAATCCAAAATGCCGATATTAGTGTCAAATCCATAGTTTTCGCGGTTGCTGATATCAATGGTGACACTACCATTAGCGATGACTTTCAAATTCATCCACCGTTGTATGCGGGCCTTGGGTTACCAGAGGGGGGAATTCCGAGACATGTCAAAAAATAATCGAAAATGATCGATATTAATGTCAAATTCATAGTTTTCGGGGTAGCTGAGCTCATTGGTGAAACTCAAGACCGCGTTTACTTTCACATTTAGCCCCCATCAGATAAGAAACGGGGGCATTATAACGGGGATCACGAGACATGTAAAAATAATCCACAATGACCGATGTCAAATCCGTAGTTTTCGCGGAGGCTGAGATCAATGGTGATACTTTCATTAGCGATGATTTTCAAATTTAGCCACCATTGTATGCGGGCCGGGAGTCACCGGGGGTGGGGAATTGCGAAACATGTAAAAATAATGGAAAGTTACCGATATTAGTGTCAAATCCATAGTTTTCGCTGTCGCTGAGATGAATGGTGATACTTCCACAGGCGTTGACTTCCAAATACAGCCCCCATCGGCTGCGGGCCAGAGGCTTTTTTTTTTTTTTTTCAAAATTGGAACCAGAGGATTATAGGGACTTTTACCGGCATATGTAAAAAGTAGTAGAAAATGGCAGATGTTAGTGTCACATTCATAGTTTTCGCGGTATTAGTTGGGGGTTGGTGGGGGCCAGAGGAGATTTTTTCACAATACGAACCAAGGGGGTCTGAGGGGGCGTTTACCGGGACATATAAAAGTACTAGAATTTGTGTCGAATCCATATTTATCGGGGTTGCTCAGACCTATAGTGAAACCCCCGATAGTGTTTACGTTCAAATTCAGCCCCCATCGGCCTTCCCAATGAAAACACATATACGTTGTTGGATATATATTCACACAAAATATATCCAATGTTAGAAATGTTTCTTAATTGTTCTCCCGTTGTTCAGTTTGTTTACATTGATATTTTATCTGATCCGTTCGAAGAACGGGCATAACAGCTAGTACAAAATGGTAAAGTGTTTGTTATGGACCAAATTACAATGAATTCAATTATATAGATAATTATTATAATTATAACTAATAATAATTTCGTTGTTGAATTATAGAGCTCCTCCGTGGCTAAGCGGTTAGCGTACGCGCCTTTGGCGTGGAAGACCCGGTTTCGATTCCCGGCGGGAGCTCATGTGGTTCGGATTCCACGTTAATCAGTAGGTCCATGTCTCATATAGCCTCGCTGCTGACCGGGACATTAAACCCCAAAATCAACTCAAAATCAAATCAACTTGTTGAATTATACATACTTTTCAGTGGAAAAATGAATAAAATTTAAAAGTCCCAAATCAACGTAAAGTAGACTAACGTAAAGTAGACCAACGTAAAGGAAAAATGTATAAAATTTTCCATATAATTAAGCTTAAAAACTTAAAATTTCCATGTAATTAAGCTAAATTTCCATTTTTGTGTCGTTTTCTGCGTCACCGGAAATGGGTCAATGTTATCCTACAAATATGGCGGAACAAGTCAATGCTGTTCCGTCAGGAACGATTTCGAGGTCGTTTCCTTCACATCGTCTTGTGCGTGTTTTCTACCGTTTTGTAAGCCTATTTCCACGTTTTGTGATTCAATGGTAGTGGGTCAAAATGGGCATTCAATGTGGGAAGAAAACTGATCCACTCTCCCACCAGTATCGAATTTCAAGGTCGCTTTTTTTTGCATTGTTTAGTGCATATTTATACCGTTTCTGCGCATACTTTCACGTTTTGTAGGCCAACGAAAGCGGGTCAAAGGCGACCTACAAATATGGCAGAGAAAGACATATTCATTCCACTTTCAAGGTCCATTTTGACCCTCTCCCACTGATGCACAAAGCGACACAAATCATGTATAAAAAATGTGAAGGAAACGACCTCATTTGATGGTGACGGAACAGCATTAAGTTATTCCGCTATACTTGTAGGCCATTTTGACTCATTTTTGTTGTCGCACTAAAGTGGAAATAGGAGCACAAAACGGTACAAAGCAGGCACTGTACGATGCGAAAGAAACGACCCCCCAAATTCGATAGTGGCGGAACAATGGCTCTATTTTCTCACACATTGATAGACCATTTTGACGCATTTCTGGTGATGCTCAAAACGTGGAAGTAGGCGAACAGAACGGTACAAAATACACACTAAATGATGCGAAAGAACCAACCCCGAATAGTGGTGGCGGAATAGTGAGCCATTTAACTCCCAATTTAAAGGCCTGTTTAACTAACTTCCGGTGACGCACAAGACGAGGAAGTAGACACAGAAAACTTTTTAAAAATAATCACTAAACGATGCGAAAGAAACGACCTAGAAATTCGACAGTGTCGGAACAATGGGTCATTTTGGTCACACTTTGGAGGTCCATTTTCACACACTTCTGGTGACGCGCAAAACGTGAAAATAAGAGCACGAAACATTCACTAGTCGACGCGAAAGGAAGGACCACGAAATTCGGTAGGTATAGTGGGGGAGCAATGGGTCATTTTCGTCCCACCTTCGAGGCCCATTTTGACCGTCTTCCAGTGACGCACAAAACGTCGAAATACACGCACAAAAGGGTATGCAATGTGAAATTAACGACCTCGAAATTCGATAGTAGCGGAACTCTTGGTCATTTTCGTCCCATCTTGGAAGCCCATTTTGACCCACTTCAGGTGACGCATAAAACGTGGAAATAAGGGCACGAAACGGCACGAAAATCCACTAGTCGATGCAAAAGGAAGGATATCGAAATTCAGTAGTGGCGGGACTCTTGGTCATTTTCATCCCACTTTCGAGGCCCATTTTGACCGTCTTCCAGTGACGCACAAAACGTCGAAATGGGCGCACAAAAGGGTACGCGATGTGAAATTAACGACCTCGAAATTCGATAGTGGCGGAACAGTGGGTCATTTTCGTCCTATCTTGGAAGCCCATTTTGACCCACAGCTCCTCCGTGGCTAAGCGGTTAGCGTACGCGCCTTTGGCGTGGGGGACCCGGGTTCGATTCCCGGTGGGAGCTCATGTGGTTCGGATTCCACGTTAATCAGTAGGTCCACGTCTCATATAGCCTCGCTGCTGAAAGGGACGCTAAACTAAAATCAACTCAACTCAACCCATTTTGACCCACTTCTGGTGACGCACGAAACGTGGAAATGGGGGCACGAAACAACACGAAAATTCAGTAGTCGATACGAAAGGAAGGACCTCGAAATTCGGTAGTGGCGGAGCAGTGGGTCATTTTCGTCCCACCTTCGAGGCCCATTTTGACCATCTTCCAGTGACGCACAAAAAGTCGAAATAGACGTACAAAAGGGTACGCGATGCGAAATTAACGACCTCGAGATTTAATAGTGGCGGAACTCTTGATCGTTTTCGTCCCACCTTGGGGACTCATTTTAACCCACATCCCACGACGTACAAAACGGAAGTAGACGCACAAAACGGCACAAAACGATGTGAAGGAAACGATCTCGAAATTCATTGGTGGCGGAAGAGCAATAATGTGTTCCGCCATATTTGTAGGCCCATTTTGACCCACTTCCGGTGATGCACAAAATGTGGGAATAGGCGCATAAAGCGACACAAAACACACACAAAAGATGCAAAACAAAGTACTTTGAAATTCGTTGGTGGCGGAACAAGTTAATGACGCCGTGAGCACCAATATAAGTATATACTGTAGTTCTTACCAGTTGGCGCGGTGGGTCAGTGGTAGAGCGTTCACCTCCGGTGCTTGAGGTCCCTGGTTCGATCCCAGCTCGCGCAGTTTGTACTTTGTGGTGGACAAACACCGTGCTCGTGGATTTTCTCGGGGTTCTCCCGTTTCCTCCCACTTTCTTCATTTCATTCATTTCCTATCATCACCGTCTCCTTTAGCCTAACCGGCATAATCGTGGGACGTAAAACTAAAGATTTCATATCATTTTTTGTAATTCTTACCATCAAGGCTGAGAACTGCACGGTCCAATTTTTTAGCCAGAGTAGAAGCCCAACCGGAATAGTGATGTCAACCGACTCGGATCGGTTCAACTGAGCGTACAGCTTGAACTGGCTTGGTTGGGATTACCCATCGACTGGGCTCAATTGAGCCAATGGCTTGAACCGGCTCAGTTGAAACGAGTCCATAGGCTGGGTTCGAGTCAGCTTAACTGAGCCGATGGCTCGAGCCGGCTCGGTTGGGGTAAGCAATCAGCTCAGTTCGGCTCGGCTCGTGTGAGCCATCGGCTCGAGCTGGCTCGGTTGGATGAGCTGTTGGCTCGGCTCACTTCTCGGTTCGGCTCGATAAGTGAATAAGCTGTGAGCGAGCCGCTTGAGCTGTTGACAACCCTAAACCCGGGTCGAGCAGTTTTGAACATGTTTGGCTGGAGTCCCATAACTTTTAATAATTTTTGGCTCGAGCCCGAATACTTGCTCCTCCTGAACTCAAACCAAGAACTTCGTGACCGATGTCCTTGCCTCCTGAAGATTTCTTGACGACCGAGATCCACAGTCAACTAATTTTTAGTATTCCGATACAAACCGCCTATATTCCATGTTTATACAGGTACACGGTGTTATAATGATAATTAATTATAGTAGTAGTAGTAGTATCATTGATAATTATATTGTCTATGTAGGATACTTGAAGATAGTAGTACTTGGAACTACACAAAGAATTTAGCTCGAATTGGCTCGACTCGACTGGAAACTCGATCCGAATTCGAGTCGAGTTGGGGGAAATTTTTCGAGCCAAGATCTCAAGTCGAGCTCAAAGATGTCTGCTTCGAGTCGAGTCGAGTTTTAAAGAAAACTCGCTCGAACTCGTTAGTGCCCATTCCTATTGTATGCATGACGGGCATATAGAGTTCTTTCGAGGGGGATAGAACCATAAACATAATATATTTTAAAAAATACTTAGTTTCCCGGCTTTCTTCCCATGGGGGGGAAGGGATGGTAGGTATCCAGCATTTCTTATAAGTACCTTATTTGAAATATGTAAAACAGTAACAAGTGGACAACACAATACACACAAATCTTCTTATCTTCAGTTTTAATTGCTGATTTCAATTGCAATTAACAATTACAATTAACAATTACAAGTTTCAATTGTCAATTGCAATTAACAATTAAATGTTTCAATTGCAGCCTTTGCAATTGACAATTAACAATTAAAAGTTTCAATTGCCTGGTGACCAATTAACAATTAACAATTGACGAAAATTTAATTGCAAATTTTATGATTGAATTCAATTGCAATTGAAATTAATTGTCAATTACAAATTGAAATCAATTGCAATTGAAATCAATTGCAATTGATTTTCAGAGCAATTACTTTCAATTGATTGATCAATTGCAACTGATTTCAATTGATTTTGCCCAACACTGGTGTGCCCAAACAGCGAATTTCACGAACATCCAGATCACAACTATTGTAACATTTTTGTTCCACCAAGGATACTCACCAAAGTAAATTAATGAGAAAATCAGTGAAACACTACGGAACTCTTCTCCATTATATACAGTGGTGAAGAAGTGGTGGCTTAGTTCAAACGTGGCGGTTTCTCAACAAATTATGCTCTACATCCAGGATGACTTTACATCCAGTGACTGTTCCCGAAATCATGGATGCAATTTGTGACATTATTCTTGAAAATTGCAGCATTTCAGCCAGTGGTAGATATAACCTGGGGCCGGGGTTCCTACGCCACCCCAGTTTTTGACTGACAAAAAGAATTTAAACTATTATTTATACACTTTTTAAAGTGTATAGTAAACTCACGATATACTTATTATAGTCTGAGGTCTGGCTGCAACCAAGTTCCCCAGTTTTTACCGTCTCAGTAAAACTTGTGTGAGAAATTGTGGGCATTTCTTTGGAACGCGTCGGTAGTATAATTCAGAATGGCTTGGGTATGCGAAAGTTCTTGACACAAGGGGTTCCCAAAAAATCTGTCAGGAGAATAAAAGAGTGACGGCATTAAGAGAAGTCTTCTTCCAATTTGAATGTAATGCTGATCATTTCGATCACGAATAGTAACCATGAACGAAATATGGTTGTACCACTATGATCCTGAAACGAAACAACAGTCAATGGAGTAGTAGCACTCATTTCTCCCTCGCCCCAAGAAGTTCAAGACACAGAAGTAGGTTGAAAAACTGTTTGCAACATTCTTCTGGGATAAGTATGGAGTCGTATTCATAGACTACCTCCGCAACGGTCAGATAATTAATTCAGAATCTCTACATTACTCACAAAACTGAAAGAAAAATTCAAAGTTCAACACCGCGGAAAATGAAAAGAAAGGAATTTTGTTCCTTTAAGAGAATACACCTGTCCATTGAACCACTGCGAAAACAATTAGCATTTCATAATCTAGGATTTCAATGTCTAGATCATCATCCTTATTCCCCAGATTTAGCTCCGTCTATTGCCTGTATTTATTTCCCAAACTTAGATCTGATTGAACTTTAGATCTGATAAGGGTAGTATTACGAACAGTGGTGCGAGGAAGTCTCCAGATTTTTTTAACTTCTGCAAACTGGAGCACTGTACAAGGACTCTCGGGGAAAGCGTAAAAGTAAAACTTCACCATTGCACGTGCACTCCTGGGTTGGGCTACGAATTTTTCAGCAGCTCCACGTACATTTCTAGTCAATATGGTAGACGTCATGTCAGTACTTTGAAACAAAATAAGTCAGGGAGCACTAGTGCATACCAATTACTAACTAAAGATCAACACTCTGACAATACGTTTTATTGGGAGCTAAATAAATAATCGATTTAATTCCATATATTTAGTATTATTATCATTTGCAGGAAGGGAAAACACAACTTTTTTCCTTTAAAAAAAATATGCCCTGGTAGTCGCAAATTAAGCTGTTATAAGCCCATCCTCCGAATATTGAAAGCCGAGAATAATATTTCAGGAAATAGAAGTATAGAACCTTTAAATAAAACAAAATATGAAACTGAAAACTTCAAAACTGGATAAATACAAACAAGTTATGTCATTGGTTTTACCTTTCTTTTGTTTCTAATCGAAGTTGATCCAATGAGAAGAAAACAAGTCGACCAAATCTACTATTGTTCGCTACGCACAGTAATTAAAATTCATAAGAAAGAATTGTAACTAAAATTTACCGGAAAAGGCGCTAAATTAGAAAACAGAAATATGTATGCATACCCAGACGCTCAAAGAAGAAAGCTCGAGAACTAATCTGCCACATAGTAAATGTATTGATAGTACGATCTGACAATGAGATTGGTTATGATACTGATGTAAAATACTATATGTAGAATGTTTTATGATTGTAGGAGTCTGGGGGGGCAGTCTGGATGGCAGTCAGGGGGGCAGGAGTAGCCACCAGGGGGGCGTTCGCCCCCCTTGCCCCCCCTCTGGCGTCGTCACTGGTCACCGGTCATAATAATTTTCGAAAAGCTTTGTTCTAATGTGCAATATCCCTTGAAATGTACTTTGAAATCACACAAAAGCAGTGTTAACCGTCACTTCTGAGGTTTTTTTTTTTTTTTTTTTTAATTCTTCAAGTTGTATATACATAAAATTTCAAGAGAAACAATAAAATAAGCAACCAGTTACATTTCTTATATTTAAATACAATTGTTTCTTTGTTGTTAGTTCGCCATCATTAAAGGAAACAAAAGGGAAGATCCTTTTAAGGTGACAATTGTTGGTTGTTCTACAGTTTTTTTTTTTTCACTCGAAATTAGCAAAAGTATAATTTATCTACTTTCATCTTAGAGCTAGTTACGCTCATATAAATATTACATGAGTATTGACGATAATAGTGTTTATCTCCATGATTATAAGAGTTTTGGCTTGCAATCATCAAAGGATGAAAACTTTCAGTTTTACGTCCCATAATTAAACCGTGTAGGCTGCAGGTGATGGAGAAGATGAGAATGAATGAAATGGTGGAATGAAGAAAGCGGGAGAAAACGGGAGAACCTCCCATTGGAGAAATGGAAGCGGAAGGAGATGTTCAGTTTTTGAATTTTATCTAGCATTACTTTACATTTATTTCCATCTCCGTTCGTAATAGTTTTAATCTGTTGTATGCCTCTGGTTAGCATTCTTGATTCGCAATTGGGCTCTAACCTCAAGGCCGACCAATCTCCACTTCGAACTACAATTTTTACGTGTTTAATAATAATAATAATAATAATAATAATAATAATAATAATAATAATAATAATAATAATAATAATAATAACTCAAAATGTTTACTTACAACTCTAAAAATGTTCCCTTCCCACAAACTAACTTCTGTTGTAAAGTATACATTTTAATATCTGAAAGTTTTATTTTATTTTATCTAAAGAGATTATATTTGACCCATAGCCGTAATTTGGGGACGGCAAGGGGCTTATTGCCCCCACTGAGTTTCAGAAGTCCGTTTTTTTTTTTTTTTTTTTTTTTTAACCTTTTCAGGACGAATGTCTCAAACCTCAGTAGTGTCACAGCCGTACATCTTTTTATTGTATTTTTCTTTTTTTCTTTAATTGAACATTATGTGATTGTTGTTGTTGGTTAATCATATTTAATTATGCTATGGGATGTTAAAAGGACGGCCGATCTCCCCTTCTTAATTGAGAAGTTACCAATTGTTTATATTGTATATATGTATGTTTCTTTTATTCCATCTGTTCAATATGTGTGTCTTGTGTATTCTTAAATTTCTAAGATATAATATTCTTAATGGAAAATTCCTATTAATATTGGATATCGTAGGAGAGACTTCAAGGGTGAGACAAAGTCAAAGGGGTAATTCAGAACAGGATATGAAAGAGATTTTTGGAGATGTTTGTTAGGAAATGGTCACCAGGCCTTACACGTGATGAGGACTTAAGCACTGAATATCAATGTGTCAATTTCTTTTAATATAACAAAAAATGTGTACGAAAATGGAAAATACTTAGAGTCTATGTGTGCACGCAGCTATAGTGTTGGGTGCACAAAAGGGTGTATATGGAAAGTTAACATTGGTGACCAAAGTACAAAATAGTCATAAGATCTGACGTAAGTTGCAGAAACTTGTCACGTTTTTAGCATTTACTATAAATGTGATGTGTCTCCAAAAACTGTTGTAACTTCGTAGACACTCGTCGAACTATATACCTCGGGAGTCCGTCGGTCAGTCTCTTTTTCGGCATTGGTAACTCCAAATTAACCGACGGACTTCAACTGTAACTTTACTTTTTCTTTTTAGCAATAAACTGGGAAAGATATTCGTCTCTATTATTCAAAGTGTACTTGCACCCCCGGATCTGTCTGCAGCTAAAGATTAAGAGAGACTTCATATGTTTGTTGTTTATTCACGTGTGACCGCTCGCATACTGTTAATCCTGAAGTCGAAATTATAAAGTACGTTCCGCTCGCGTACTGGAGCTGCGACAGTAGCTCAGATCATAATTGACCTGAGAGATTATTTAGATGTCAATCTCTTCAGGAAGAACGAAGCTTTCCAACGATGTGCACTTCATCCATATAGGTGGTCTCGCGGTGAAGAGATAGGGGGCAAAGTTTGGTGTTTGTAGTTTCCTCTGTCTCAGTAAGTTCCCCCTCAAAGGAGCTAAAAGCACAAAATTGATGTCAATAGAGATAAATGAATATACTAATTAATGATATCCTGTATATGGCAATTAGGCTTGCGAAGAGTGAATGGGGAGTACTGAACTTGCCCCATTTTTCAGTGTGTTTCCTTATGAAAGAAAATCATATATTTGAACTTTGTGGGACGCCGGCAACACTGTTATTTGCCGTACGCAGAAAAAAAAATACACATGTGCACCAGACATTGGGAGCAATTATATTTAAAAAATAAAAGACGAAGGTTCTGTACAATAGAAAGAGATAAAAATTCGGAACGTCGTACCTACGACAGTCAGCCTGTATATATTTCGATGGCCTGTGGTCTACCCTCAGGTTGGCAACCCTAGCGACGCCGCTAATTGTTATAGGGATATGAACTATACCTCGTTGGAAAGTTTATGTGACATAGATTCCAACGAGGTAACTTTTGTGTCCCATGTGCTCAACCCGTAAAAAAGGAAGAATAAAGTAAAAAATGAAGAAAAAACATTTTATTTGACACTTGTGGGACTGGCAACACTGTTAGAAAATAATTGTTGTACGCAGGAAAAAAATAATAATCTCACATGTACGCCAGACATTGAGAAGGATCGTATAAAAAATGAAAAGCGTAGGTGCAATGGCAAGGGAGATAGTTCTTAAAGGCCTCTCCCCAAGAGTAGCTACATGATACGTGGACTTACAGTTGACCGTGCCGTTTAGCACCGAGCCTATATAATCCAGCAGCTAGGAAAGTCCTGTTGGGAGTTTGAGAGCCAGAAGGTTTGTTTGTTTTACCGAGTTCTACTATCTTTAGTGTTTAAAAAAAATCTGGTCACATGTTCTGAATCATGGTATTTATTGCGCAATGGCCGCCATCTTGAATATTCCTTTCGTATTCACTACATTTTTCTTAAATACATCTAGCTCAAGCTGTAATTGTCGCAAAGTTATCAGTTATACCTCGTTCGATTTGCAATAGTATAGGCTTTTAGGTGACGTTATTCACTTGTCAGTAATACACACAAGAGGGAAGTAAAGGAGGGAAATTTTGAAAATTTCCCTAAAATTTTCCCTTTTACCGATTTTTTGCTATTGTTATATGGCAACGCTGGGTTCTAGGCGAGAGAGAAAAATTACATTACATTTCCTGTAATGTGATAAATATATGCTGAAAGTTTTGTCTTGATTGGTTCACTAGCAGAGGAGTAATAAAATATTTTGTATTTTATGATTTTGGTTGCTCTAACAATCTTTGGATTTAATGAAAGTACTTTTGTCACATAGATAGACCTCCCGCTCAGACTGTAGTTGCCGCAGAGGTACAAATAATATTTCGTTTTATAATTTGTTTGATTAGAGTAACAAATGGTGTGGTGATACAGTTGACCTGCAAAAATCTGAATTAGATTATGAACAGTCAGGGCCAAAGCAATGGGAAAAGTTCCTTCACGAATTAGTACCCTCATTCTGTAAATCATCAAGTACTCAACTTAGACGTGATACCTTATTTCAGATATCCTATTTCTTAATACACAATGGCTTAAAAAAACACCGTTTCATGTCTAATGCTCAAGCAATACACCATTTAAGTAGATCCAAAACTCTCATCACCATGTTGAACCGTCAAGGGCTATGCTGCAGTTATGATATGTACTACGTCAAGATCAAATGCTAGCAAACAGGACTATTATTAGGGCTAAAGGACACCGTGTTCCCATACCTCCATCAATAAAACACAACATTCCTGTTCGAGGTGCTATGGACAATTTCGACAGAGAAGAAGCTACATTTTCAGGAATGCATGGAACACACGACACAGTACTTGTCTTGTTTCAAGACCATCATCTGAGTGATAAACTTAACGTCTCGTTAGAAAAACCTGATAGTCCAGAGAGATACCTGGGAACGTTTGGCATTGATGTCACTTCACGAAGTCTCACTAAAGATGTAGATGCCCACAAACTATTGTACTGCACAAAGCCAAAAACAAGGTGCAGTACTTTCGTTCCTAGCAATGACCTAATTACAGCAAATGAAATAAAACAGCCAGGCAGAAATTTGGATCTCATGTGGTTTCTTTCAAGATTTCTTTAAAAATCCAACATAGCCCAATTAGATTTCGCTCAGGAAGTTGAGATTCCCTCTAGAAACGCTTTTATGAGTGCACTGTCTGAACATCCATCTCACAGGACCATTACGGGATATACTCCAATACTACCCTATCCTGCAACTCAGTATGACTATTTATACAAAAATGTGTAATTTCCAAAATATCATACACCAGTTAAATGTGGAAGAGAGTTCACTGTGGTGTGACGAAGGCGTATATCATATAGCTAAAGAGATTCAGCTTCTTCAACCTGAAAAGTTTTCCAACATATTTCTTGGCCTTGGAGGATTTCATATTCAGAAAGTCGTGCTTGCATGTATTGGTCTATACCTCAAGAGCAGTTGAGCTTTGGAAATTCTTGTTCAGACTGAAACCATGGGACCACACACTGCTGAAAGCGCTTTAAAAGGAAACCACTATAGTAGGGGAGTTAGAGCAATAGGAAAGCTTTGTAAAGTAATGGAAACACTAGAGTGGAAGGCGTTCATGGAACAGATTAACATAACTAAATACTCCGAATTGTTCTCAATAGTAAAACGCATACTGTTATCAGTGTATGAAGAACAAAGTTTATCTAAAGAAACTAAATGTGCTATCGAAAACGTGAGTGCCATAGCACAAAAAAGTGAAATGTTTGCTTATTGGGATCAGTTTGTCTCCACACTTACTCCTCTTCTCCGAAACTTAATTCGAGCGGACAGAGAAAATAACTGGGACTTGCATGTGTGCAGCCTAAGAGAGTGTTTGCAACTTTTCTTCTCATTTGACAGAACAAATTATGCACGGTGGTGTACTCCATATTACCACGATTGCTTAAAACTAGAACAAGAACATCCTCTGATCTATAATGATTTTAAGAACGGTCATTTCACACTTCAACATAGTAACAATAAATTTAGCAGCGTTGCATTGGATCAAGCACTAGATCAACACTACAATAAGCCAGCCAAGGGATCTGGAGGCATAATCGGAGTAACCAGACGAAAAGAAGCCGTGACAAAACACGATCTTATCAAACATGAGAAAGAAAATATAACATACTTTTTGAGACTTTTTTGTGGCCTTAATGAAGACGATGAATATGCTCTTCATCATGAGTTTTCGAAGTCTATAACAATTCAAAAGCAGCAAAATATTTCAGAGATGACAACTTTTGTGCTTGAGAGAGGAAATCCCTTTTCGAAAGTTGATAGTTGTGGAATTTCTAACATTATAAGTGGAACAAAAATTGATCCAGTAATAGCTGAGTACTTACTCTCTATACAAGGAAAAGGAGATACTAGCTACAAAAACTTCGTTCAAGAAAGGCTTATTGACAAATCCAAAGGTATTCTAGATCACATACATAAACAATTTCCAAAGACAAAGAAACACATATCTGCAACCGAGACGGCACTCCAAGAAACAAATAATGCTATTCGGTTCATAGAAATAGCATGTTCAAGAAATTTCGACATTGAGACAGTACTAAAATACGAGCTTATATCTACATCGTATTATCTAACAGATGATGGGTTCTTAAAGAAAGCAGATAAAGCACAACTCAGCAAAGAACTTGAAAAACACTTTTTAAATAAGAATGATGTAGTTAGTCATCTACCAACGCAGGAAACGAAAGCAGCAATGGTGATTGACTTTGTAGTGTACGCGCGAAAAGTCTATGTCAAACGACTTATGTGTAAGACGTTTGGAGATTACTTTGACTATTTGTGGAAAATATTTTTAAAACTCTCCGAAGGTTGTTTGCGCACTGACAGTGTTTGACTTGTATCAAGATAAAAATATCAAAAACTGGGAGCGACTGAGGCGACAAAAAAATGTTAATCCTATTGATGTGATCCCTAGTAACCCAAATGCACCCCTTCCTGTCAACATGGATACTTTTTGGGCTTCAAGCCAGAACAAAGCACGTTTGCAAGAACTCTTCATTGAGTGGATTGTCGATCAAAGAAATTCTATAAAATCTTTGTATTTGGGAGGAAGTCACAAAACATAATCCAAAGCTATGCCTGAAATTAACCAAAGGATCTGTTAGTTTGGTACCAGATCTTTACTGTGAATGTGAGGGAGCTGATAATAGAATCATGAAACATATCCAACACATGGCCGAAACTGATTCCATTGAAAGAGTTATGATTGCCTCAGTAGATACAGATATTATGATTTCCGCACTATATCATTTTAAAAAGAGTTATAAAAAATGTGGTCTGAAAGAACTGTGGGTTGTCAAAGACACACGACCATCTATGAGGTACACTCACAAAATACCACTTCACAAAATGACGGAGAACCTGCTGTTCACAGTTTAACTGGTTGCTATACCACAAGTAAGGTTGGGACAAAACTTATGGTACTTAAAACAGCAATGACATCAGGAACCCTGTTGAACAATTTTGGGGTTGCTCCCTTGGATAAAGGAATGATACAAAATGCCGAGCTTTTTATCGCAAAACTACTTGGTTCATCAAAAAAAACTGTGATATAGTACGATTTGAACAATACCACAAAGCAAAAGCTATCTTTTCTCAACTATGTCCACCATCATCAACGATAGTCTTTCATATACAGAGTGCATATCTTCAGTGCTACATATGGATGACTGTGCTGGATGAAGCCCAACCACTGAATCCACTAGAGTAAGGTTACATAGAAGAAGCAGGATATCATAAGCCAATAATAACGACTGGATATTTCAGACCTCCTGAATTTGTCTCTCCTTGTATGTGAAAGACATGTGCAAAAGTTAATGTTTGTCCTTGCAGAGTGAAACAAATACAGTGTTGTCCATTCTGTAAATGTAAAGTGAAGAATATGTGTGTAAATGTGGGATGAAAGTGTCAGTTTATCACACATTTGTGGACTGTTATGTAAGAAGAAGAATAAATTGCTGCTTGAAAATATCACTTGATATCAAATTTGGAACACATTTCTTAATTACGAAACATGAAATGTTACAATTTTTAAAAAATCTATGTCTTCCCTTGTGAATTAAATATTGGGTATTAATGTTTAGTGAATTTCTAGTAGTTCCACTTCTATCTTTTAGTGTTTCCATCATCAAAGGAAAATATTTCGTGTGAATTTTATATTTATTTCCCTTACACTTCCTTGTCATAAGTTATAATGGCACATATGTTAGATTAATCAACACCATTTATTACTCTAATCAAACAAATTATAAAACGAAATATTATTTGTACCTCTGCGGCAACTACAGTCTGAGCTGGAGGTCTTTCTATGTGACAAAAAACCTTTCATTAAATCCAAAGATCGTTAGAGCAACCAAAATCATAAAATACAAAATATTTTATTACTCCTCTGCTAGTGAACCAATCAAGACAAAACTTTCAGCATATATTTATCACATTACAGGAAATGTAATGTATTTTTTCTCTCTCGCCTAGAACCCAGCGTTGCCATATAACAATAGCAAAAAATCGGTAAAAGGGAAAAATTTTAGGGAAATTTTCAAAATTTCCCTCCTTTACTTCCCTCTTGTGTGTATTACTGACAAGTGAATAACGTCACCTAAAAGCCTATACTATTGCAAATCGAACGAGGTATAACTGATAACTTTGCGACAATTACAGCTTGAGCTAGATGTACTTAAGAAAAATGTAGTGAATACGAAAGGAATATTCAAGATGGCGGCCATTGCGCAATAATGACCATGATTCAGAACATGTGACCAATTTTTTTTAAAACACTAAAGATAGTAGAACTCGGTAAAACAAACAAACCTTCTGGCTCTCAAAGTCCCAACAGGACTCTCCTAGCTGCTAGACTAATATGATGCGTGCACCTATAGCTTAGAGTAGTGGTTCTCAACCTTTTTTGACTGGCGACACACTTTACTGAATGTCCAGGACATCACGACACCTTGTTTGATATTACTATTATTATTATTATTACTAATAATATCTATTATAATAGTAAAACCAATTAGTTTTTATAGAGAGTCTATATAGCACTGCTACCGCTGGAGGTGTTGACTGGTAACTAATTATTATTAAATTCTTCATGATTTTTAATTCTAAAATTTTGCAACACACCTTAGGGGCTGCGTGCTACACCAATGTGTCTTGATACATAGGTTGAGAACCACTGGCTTAGAGCAGGGCCGTACTGCAACCCAGGGGCCCATCGGGAAGGTACCGGGGTGTGTAGTTGGCCCATTCACATATACATACTACCCACTCTCCAGACAATTAAATGAGTCTGGGAGGGCCATTCGGATCGAGTTTTCATTTTCTACTTCAAAACTCCAAGGCCCTAAGGTAACTAAGGCGGCCCGCAAAATTTAAAAAAAAAAGAAAAAAAATCACCATCAAAGTTTTACAAACATGACATGAGCTACTCCTATATGATTCATGGACCCTTTTTCAACATGTTGAGAGAGAGCCCATGATAAAAGTTTTCGATGGAGCTCCCCTTATAGTTTCTTGCTCCAGGGTCCCCAATTGTCTTAATCCGGCCCTGTATATTTTCTATACGGAAAACGACGGTGCTGTAAAACGTAAATTATTATTTAGTTTCAAGTTATGACATCATTTGAGATTTCAGTTTGGCTGAATACTTCTATATTAGCAAAATTATAAAGAAGAGTGGGAAATCAGGTAACTTTCAAGGGTTGAATTACGAAAAATAAGAAGCGTTGTCTTCACAACATGACGGGCTGGCAACGCTGGTCTGGGATTAGATACAGGAACTGTATTGTCGGTACTCTACGTGTTATAATCCTCCGTTTAGTACCAACGTTATATATATACCGTCCTTTATACTGTCCTTTTCCAAAGTCAATGCAGTAATAGCATTGAAAACCTATATATACTTTAACCTATATGTTTTCGATGCTATTACTGCATTGACTTTGGAAAAGCACAGTAGTTTTGTTACTCGACTCGAGGCGAGGTTATGGAACTTTGTTTATTCGCGGTGAAATACGTAAAGACGTGAATTTTTGAAATCTACTTTTGTTATCATATTTTTCAATGCATGATTGAATTGTGAAAGCTAGCTGACTTCAGTGCTTGGCAACGATTTTAAAGACGGAATTATATAGCAGTTTTATAGATAAAGAATTTATTAATTAGGGGAGACTGGGGTATTCACGAACACTTAAGCTTTGATTATAAATAACTCTTTCGTTTTTGGAAATTAAAAAATAGAATTTCTTGTGTATAGAAAGCTTGGAGTTTTTCTTGTTTACTAAAGTGCAAAGGAAAGCCAAAAGTAACATTTTTCAACAGATCTGTGAGATGTTTTAAAAATGTACCTACGTTCGGGATTGCCCCAGTAATCCCGAACATACTGTTTACTTTAAACTTTCCTTTACGAAACAAGCGAAATGCTTTAAAATGCATTAAAAATATACCGCAATTTAATATTTAAATCTTTAATAAGGATTATACTTATAGGCATAACTAATAAATATAGCAAATAAAAATTATACCAAACTATTCTAATTAATAAAGTTAATGACCCTTATTACCAAGACATGATCTATTCCCAAATTAATTTCATTAACTTATTATTTTTTAATAAAAAAAGTATTTAACATTTTTTGATAATTTATTTCACAGTATAGAGCGACAGCGAACCTTCGGGGTAATGCAAACATTCTGTCTGGCATTTCCCCATGAGACGCCATTTTATTGTTGAAGTTGAAACTAAATGTTGACTTCATACAGGCTAGTAAGATTACAAAGAACTAATGCTCAAATATAGGGGAATGTATAGCCTTAACTGTAACAATATACCTAGGTAGATAAGATAAGAGCCAACTTATTTTGCCCAGATTCTTAAATCAATGTTATAAGTGAATCGACAAAAACAACAAAACGTCTTCTTTCTGGCTATTCACCTGACTATCACCAAATTTATGCTACACTTTTCCAGGTCTCTCCGCCAGCGTGCAACAAAATCGTCTGTTTTCTAACAAGCTTCTCTGGGCGTAAACTTGGGTATTCTGCATTACCTCAGTGTTGGTGAATACCCCGGTTTCCCTTAATCACAATTTAGTTTGAAATATTTATTATTTTCTTATGCTGTTTGTTGAATGTTTTTTTGAAGAATATTGAATTAAAAGTATAATCACGGATAAAATTTAATGATGATATTGATGAGCGTCCGTGACAGAAGTAAGGAAGTAGTGTTGAGTAGCAAAAATATATATATATATATTTTTTTTTTAATATGAATTCAAGCGCACGAGGAAGACCTAATGCATTGTCCAAAACTAGAACCACATTGAAATACAAATTCTTCATTATTGATATGACTTATTTTTCTTCAAGTAAATTTCAACTTCGGGAACAAAATAATTCTGAAATCAATCCCTAAAAATTTCAGCGGTAATCCAGGCTCTGTTATTCGCGCGCCATAAGTCGTTCTTAATTTAACTTTTTAAAGGACAAGCGGCGGCATTGATAGGTCCGACGTTAAGTGAAAGGGCAATAGCGTTTTGTATACATTGTAAATAGATCAGAAGCAACGGATTCGTGTTTATTTATCTTTGACTGTTCTTATTGGGAGAACATAATGCATCTCTCCTGTCAAAAGTGAAGTGTGCAGACTAGCATCATTCTCCTGTAACCAATAAAGTTTCAACAGCATCATTACAATTATACGTTTAATGGCCAACAAAATTACAAAAAGAGTCCAATTTTGTGTGGAAAATCATGCATTTTCTGAAGATATTCTTTTCTGCAATCGTTAATTTTTATATGGTAAATTTAGGGAAAGGATAATGACGATTCTAGAGTAAATAAATTTATGAAAATTTCTTCATTTAACACCAGTGGCGTATTTAGGGGGGGGGCTTCCGGGCTTAAGCCCCCACCGAAATCTTATTTAATATAGTAAAGTATATGAAATATCTTGCAGAATTTTCACATTTTCAGGAAAAGCCCCCCCCCGAAAGTTAGTAAAGCCCCTCCCGAAACAAAATCGTAAATACGCCACTGTTTAACACTGTCAAACCGAAATCGTAGCTACGTGTTATGGAAGAAAAGAAACAAGATTATTTTCAACTTCATAATAATAATAATAAAAAAAAAAGTACAACATACAGGAAGCTATGGGAGACAATAGAGGTGATGAATGTTCTGCATACACGTAGGTGAGTTTCCAGTCATTAGTCTTTGTTTTCAAGATCGCCCTCTGACACCTCTTAATTTACAATAGTTTTCTTTTGGAACACCACCACAAAATTACGCCCCCATCGCAATCAAAAGGTATGCAGCTCGTGCGTGCCGATTTTAAACTCAATAAAGAAAGAAAAAAAAAAGTGGGGGGTCATTACAGCATTTCGTTTGGGACTTTTTTTTTTTTTTCGTTAGGGCACTCACGCTGACAGGCCTTCGTGTGACCGTTATCATTGGTAAGGAACAAATTGGTTCCTCAAATTTTTCGTTAAATTGTTCATCCAATGCGGAAACTTCACTGGACACAAAGCAGGAAAAAAGAAAAGAAAGAAAGAAAAAAAGGGAAAAACAAACAGGTTACGAGAAATCTTCCTGAAAGTAGAAATTCCCTCCCTCACAGCTGAGAAGCATGTGTGGTGTTGCCGTAGAACATTTTTCCTCCTTCAAGAAAAGGCATCTGGGAACCATTCATCCAGTTGTCACCGCGGCGGCAACCTGTGTAAACATGCAGAAGGTCGAAAGATCATACTATAGTATACGTCGACAATCATGCAAGATAGTCAACACCCGTGGATTCTTTACAACTATACATTAAAGACTGATAATTCGCCTTTTTGGACTTATTAACATCTTATATCAACAACTCAAAAACACAACCTTGAATTTTCTCGTATTCCGGAAGTCTCACGATTATTTTCCTAATTTTCTTCGTCATAAGAGGTCTTGACGTGTTCAGAAACTATAAAAACAACAGGGAAGCAAAAGATAGTACAATATTAAAATTTAGACCCTACACCAGGCTTGTACCCATGGGGGGCAAGGGGGCCTGGCTCCCTCTAAATTTTTACTCCCCCCCTAAAATTTTCATGGAAGGCTTGCAAAATATCTCGATTAATTCTATGTGTAAACACTAAAAATAAAATGCAATATAAAAGAGATTATTCCAAGAATTTTTCCATTTTAACTATTTGACGAACACTTCTAAACATATTTTAAAGGAGTTAAAGTTTATCAGTCATCTCGAATCTCGATATGAAATGACACAATACACATTGAAGCAAGTTTTCCGAAAAGAAGGAATAAGTTCATAATACTTCACGCCACAGTTGTAATCAGGGCCTAAAATTGAGTGGAGTACTCCACACTTTGTGGAACTGTAGGAAGGGAGTGTGGAACTGTAATTCTTAAAGTGTGGAGTGTGTTAACGTGAGTACCTTACTTTTCTCGGATTATGCATTTAAACGCGTTTAGTGTGTCAAACTATGTCTTACTGATTCAATACATTCATTATGCAATGGGTTACTCAATTCCATATAACTGCCAGTATATGACATTAAGCCAGAGTTAATACGTATAGGTGTCTCCTAGATGGCAGAGAAAATCACTGCCAATTTTGAGGTGAAGGAACTTTTTAACTATATTTAGTTTTCAAACGTTTTCGGTTGCATTCATATAGTTTTAAAATATGCAACTAACTGCACGTTTATCTGTTGTTTCAATAGGACATTATACCTTTTTTCTACACTTTTCCGATATAATGAAATGTGTTGTTTGTAGATAAAAATTACACGATTCTTTGAACCCGTTATAGAAATATGTACTACCCGAGATAACATACATCAATAACCGCCGAAGCACAGCGTTACGAAAATCAGTAGAAAGAGTAATGTTTCCCAGAGTGACTTCGATAGTTACTGATAGTGAAAACATGAATACAGGAGAACACAAAGGAATGTGGAAATTGTTAACTGATGAAAGAGTTGCTTCAGGTGAAACGTTACCTCTGTTGAAAATTTGGTGTGCTGCCCATCGCATTAATTTAGCATGGAAAGATGTCACCACGAATGTCCAAGAAGTTTCATCTCTCATATAAGCAGCATTTGGACTGTGTGCTTTCTATCACTCTTCAGAGCAGCGAACGAAAAGTTTAACGACGGTAGCTTCAGAAAATAACTTAAAAGTTTTGCACTACCCAGAATAGTTTGACGTCAGGTGGACAAAATTTTCATTCAGTATGCTCACTACTCTCCTAAAAAATTGGTATCCAAGCTGCCTTTACTTGAAAACGGAAAGCCATGTATGTAATGAAGCCAATGGTCATCTGCGTAAATGGATAGAAGTAGATCGCCTTCATCTTCTGTGTCTTGTGACAGACGCTCTATATGTTTTCAAGAACTGCCAGCAGAAGTTCGAGAGTGATGAATGTTTCTTTTGAACAGAAAACAAATAGAGATAGAACTGTAGCACAATTGGAGAGTATGAAAGAGAAACCTCTGTTAGGCGAGTGGGAAAAAAGTTTTTAAACGAACGTGTGCAAGAGAACGTCAACGGAGAAATATAGTACTCATTACATGGTATTCAACTTCATCGTAACACACGTCGCAATAAATCCTATAACAAATATGTCAGTGAGAAAAGAGATTTTATTGTAGTACGCTACGAAGTCCTGGATTCCATAATTAACTTTGTTAGTCAGCGTTTGCTGTATGAAGACAGTATTGTTGCTTTGGAGCCTTTGCGTGTTTTGCAAGAGGATGTAACTGATGATGCCATAAGAGAATGCCACAAAGTTATTTGTCCTGATACAGATCTTTTGCAGTTCGCAATGCAATATAGAGAGGCATCATCGTGCAGTATGTTAAAAGGTCTGGACGCTAAAAGATTTCTCATGAAAATCTGTGGAAATCAGTCATTTCATACTCTGTCAACAAGTCTAGCCCGAGTTGTTGCTTCGAAACCATCTTCTTCCGATGTTGAAAGACTTATAAGTGACTACAACATATTGAAAACAGATAACAGACTGTCTTTAGCTCCCAAGGCTGACCAGAAAGGAAAGGCGTTTTGAAGTTAGTAGGAAGTCAAAGGAACAGCCCTGGTATAACGGTGTATTTGCCGCGGCAGAAAACAGACAGACAGCGTGATGATCACGGAAAAATGACAGTGAAATTCTTATGTAAGTGACTTTTTTCTTCCAGTGTGACTATTTTTCTTACCGGTTTGTTTCCTGTATTTTATGTTTTAATGCAATATAATTAAATATGTATCCTAATGTGCCTTTAATTTTCTTTGCTCTGGATGCCAACATTTTCCTTAATAATAATAATAATAATAATAATAATAATAATAATAATAATAATAATAATAATAATAATAATAATAACTAACTCTATGGCCTATGGAACCCGGAGGTTCAATGCCGCGTTCACAAAAGCTCTCCACTGACTTCTATTCTTAGCTAATTGGATCCAGTTCCTACTTTGTATTCCTATCTCTGCGAGATCCATCTTAACATTGTCCTCCCATCTGCGCCTAGGTCTTCCTAATGGTCGTTTTCCGATTGGTCTTCCAGTCAAGACTTTGAAAGCGTTTCTACTTTCTTCCATTCTAGCTACATGACCCGCCCACCTAAGCCTCCTAGACTTGACGACCCTAACAATGTTGAGTAAACCATATAAATTATGTAGTTCCTCGTTATGAAGTTTCCGCCATTCCCCATTCCCGTTCCTCTTGGGTCCGAATATTCGTGTCAGGATCTTGTTCTCAAATAATAATAATAATAATAATAATAATAATAATAATAATAATAATAATAATAATAATAATAATAATAATAATAATAATAATATTTTGGGTCGCAGGTAAACATGACGTACTGGACAGAACACTAATTATATGTCTAAACAAATGCTGACTAAACTAGTTTTTCTATACTATATAAAATTTTTACCAGTGTGGAGCTGTGATTTCGTTGAATTTTAGGCCCTGGTTGTAATAGCGATCTGGGAGGTAGGAGACGAAGTGTGAAGTGCTTACTGCAAGCCAAATCATAAAAACAGGAGCAGGAACAAAGTGTTGATCTTTTGTCGATTGCAGTAACGGCGGTAGGTTATTGTTATTCTATTGTGTAGTTGTAGTACATACATGCATTGCAAAATCCTCGTCAACAGCAAACCTTAGATTAATTGTGGAACATATTCAATTGTGGAACATCATTTTTTTCATCCAGTGTTTCCCAAACTGTGGTTCTAGATCTAGAGGTCTGCTTTTGTGGTGTTTTTAGATAAACATTATTCCACAAAATAAACAATGAAAAAAAAAACAGCTTTTAAATTAGGTGCTTTATTCCGCCCCATAATCAAACAGGAACTTTTTTTTTTGGTTGCACCAAAATGAAAGAAGAATTCCTTGACTAATTATATTTTTCAATATACATTTATCTAATCAAACAATTGCCAGTTTCAGTGGGATCTGACCAGTGGCGGCGATTGGACGTTAAAAGTGGGGGGCAAGGCATGATCTGAATATTTGTATATCAATGTTAGTTTTCCTGGTCATAAATAACGAAAGAAGAAATTTGATTGCTTGCTCATGAACATCTTACAATTCTGTCTGGAATATTGTGTGATCAAATTATTTAATAACAAATTTGCAAAAGAAATAAATAGAAGGGATAACAATAATCACACTAATGAATAATGAGGCTTGTTTTGTGGAAGTTATATTGAAACTGGGGATTAATGAACAACTTATATTTTTAATTCCACACATTAAATTCCATGCCATTAAATGTATGTTATTACTCTTACGGTTTAGATAATGAAAGACAGTAAATACTACAAGCATATTCTATGACGTTTAAAGAAATACGCAATTGCAATATTAATTGCTTTTTGCAATTAAAACGCAATTCCTGTAGCTTTCTTAACTTCACGGGAAGACAAATAACCAATACGTACTCACCAGAGTTGGCGTGGGTCAATGAAAACTTGACCCACGACCTACTGACCCACCACCCACCATGACCCACTCTGACCCACCATGACCCACCACCCACCGTGACCCACTCTGACCCACCACCCACCATGACCCACGGTGACCCACTCTGACCCACCACCCACGGTGACCCACTCTGACCCATCACCCACCATGAACTACTCTCATCTACTTTGACCTACTCTGACTCACCAAAATCCATCGTCACCAACTCTGAACACGATCCACGGCCTCTTCTGAACTGACTAAAGAGTTTACACTTGTAATAAAACAAGAGTGCGAAATTATTACTAATCGGAGTTTGAATTTCTAGTCAATCGCTCAAGCACAACTCTGTTACAATAACGGTGGATCTGACCTTTACGGTATAAAATGGCAGATTAAAATGTCAGTGAGGAAATTGAAGCAGTTCGAGGTGGGGGGAAATTAGTGTGTGCCTAAAATATACTTGTACTAAGAGAGTATTCTTGCAAGTGTTAATTTCTGAAAGCATTCCCCAAGAAACTTCTATTCGCAGGAAAATATCCCTGTACTATATGGAAAAGGTTATGGTTTCTCAGTTCACAGTATTTTTCTCACAAAAAACTTGAAAAATCAGTTTTTCATAGTGTATAAAGGTGTTCGGGTACCCTATGTGAGAGCATTTCCATAAAGCATGCTCATAATTGTAATTTGTGTAATCACTAAAACACCACGTTAAATATAAGTTACAAATATGCATAATTGCAATTATTATGAATATTTATTCAAAGTAGTTTACCTAAAGCAAACAAGAGACTTACTAAAAATTAGGTACAAAGTTGAATAACATAAGTAATTAGCCATTAGTAATACAAGTATACATTTTCCGTAACTCGTAATTTTCCACCTTAAAACAAATCTGAAATCGGCTTTATTTCCTGTTGGTAACTTTTTCGTGGTAAATCGTCCGCAGCGGAATGATGTCCATCCTTCAGCCAAGAAATAACTAGCTCGTCTATTTCGAGCTTGTCTAGCGGTGGGTCATTAACATTGATGAGCAACAAGTTAGACAATGTTTGAGCACTTAGTCTATTTCTAATATGTCATCTGTAAATTCATAAGGAGAAATCCCCGTTTGCACTCTGTCGTGGAAATTGATAATACTTCTACCCGATTTCTGCAACTTCTCATCGACAATCTACTTATTAGACTCAAGTCTGATAACGATTTTTCTTGGTCAGGTTTGAAATACTCAGCAAGAAGTATCATCTCTCTATCACCATACAACATCTTTTCCATATCGACCATGTCAGTTGGCAACGTCGACCCATGTAGAACAGAAACTTCATCTACCACACCTTTGATAGGGAATCTTGTGAATAAATTATCAATTTAAGCCTGATAAACTGATGATTTCTTATTTGTTTATAAATTTAATTTTTGTAGTTACACATGAAGGTTTGATACCATTACCAAGTTTCCTCCCCCGTCTAGAAAGCGAAAGGGAACGAGGTTCCTGGAAAGTGTTCAGAGGTGAATGGGAATTCCCTCCTTCCCCTTCAATTACCACACTGTTGTTTGCCATGTGCCAAATTACGATGAATTTCAATTAAATTAACATAATATAATTATTTCCTTGTTGAATTATCAATACTTTTCAGCGGAAAAAAGGATGAAATTTGAAAGTTCCAAATCAAAGTAAGTACACCAACATAAAGGAAAAACAGTGTAAAATTTTCCATACAATTATGCGTGCAATCCAAACTTAAAAGTTCCGTGTAATTAAGCTTACAGTACAAATTTTATGCCTATTTTTCTCACAACTTTATGGGTTGATTGCCCTGTGCTGTAAGCGCTCCATATAATAAACATAGGCTTCAGCAATTATTATAACAGAAAGCAATGGATATATGAAGCCAAGCACTATATTTTTTTGTTTCTGATTTTTTTCTTAAATAACATCGATCGTTTTCGATCATTTTTACTAAAGGTGGGCACGAGTCGAGTTTCGAGCCGTGTGAAAGGTTGTTTTCTCTAGTCGAGTTTCGAGCTGAGTTACTGTTTTTGAGATCGAGTTTCGAGTCGAGTCAAGTTTGGTACATGGCTCGCTCGTTTAGCTCGTTTTAGCTCGATTTGAAATCATGGCCTGATTAAACTGTAAAGCGAAAGCCATGAGAAATGTAAGCCGTACTGTGGAATACTTTTAGTGTTGCTCACGAGAGGGGACACTGCTTGCATCTCATCTCGTCTCGATAACGAGAGCACAATAGATTTTTTTTTAAAATAAAAGGACAGCCTCAAATGTCGTGAGCACCAATATATGTATATACTGTACTTTTTACCATCAAGGATGAGACCTGCACGGTCGTATTTCTGAACCTAAGCAGAAGCCCAACCCGGGTAGTGATGTCAACGGGCTCGGCTCGGTTCAACTGAGCAAACAGCTCGAGCCGGCTCGGTTGGAATGAGCCGATGGCCTGAGCCGACTCGTTCGGAATGGGCTCGGCCCTGGTGAGCCATCGGTTTTTGCCGTCTCGGTTAGGTGAGGTGTTTACCATTAAAATTTACCATATTTTCCAATATTTTATCATATATATCTCGAATAACCCCTCCAACCATAATTATCAACATTAAATCTCCTTGTCTTTATATATGCGACTGTGTATAGCTGTGTTGAAATGGCTCCCATTATGAATGATTAATAAAAGGGATAATTCAAAATTGATCACTTTTCTGAATATCTTATCATAGGCTATGTGGAGAAATTACTAATTTTTCAGTATTAACATATTGGTTTATTAGTCTGTTTTTCTGTTAGTATCAATCATTATAAAGAATTCTAGTGACAAAAGAAATCATACTTAACTTTAAATTATCTTCATAATACTCTTTAATATAGACAGAATATTCCTATATTGTCTTTAGCTTTATAATTTTCCTATGGTATTTTTAAATTCCTCATATTTAGAATTTCTTGCGAGAAGAATAATCGTCATCTAGTTTCTACATATTATTATTATTATTATTATTATTATTATTATTATTATTATTATTATTATTAACAATATTATAAAAAGCCTATTCCGGATAACAATGTTGTTATTTGTATAATATGGGCTAGGGATGCATTCGAGTCGAGTCGAGTCGAGATTTAAGCCTGTCTCGACTCGTCTCGAGAAAATGTTGTCTCGACTCGTGTCTCGACTCGAAAATATGTTTCTGTCTCGACTCGTGTCTCGACTCGACAGTCTCTGTCTCGACTCGACTCGAATTCGAGTCGAGACGTCTCGAAATTCGAGTCGAGACAAAATATACGAGTTAAAATATACGCACACATCAGCCAGAATATTATGACTACCTACCTTATTGTCAGTGTGTCCAACTTTGGCACGGATAACAATGGCGACGCGTTTTGGCATGGACGCAATGATCCTTGAAAGGTCACTGGAGAGAGTTGATTGGTACACATAGGTAAGGGCGCCGATTTTTCTGTGAATGTGGGGGGGGGCATTCAGATGCAGAAGGCATATATATGAGGATTTTAATTCAAATTGTATTCAAATTATGCCAAATACTGTATATTCATAAATACAATGCGGGGGCTCACATGAGCTTTGGGGGAGGCCCCCAGGATCGGCGCTCTTGCACACAGGTCATCTAATTCCCGTAAATTCCGGGGAGGGGCGATGCGCTCTGAAGTCATGTTCAATCACAGGTCAGATCAGGTCGAGTTCGATTAGGTCAGATCAGGCGAGTTGGGCGGCCAGCACATCACTTGGAACTTGCCTCTGTGTTCCTCGAACCACTCCATCACAATCCTGGCCTTGTGATATGGTGCATTATCTTTTCGAAAAATGCCACTCCCGTTGGGAAACATGGTCGTCGTCTGCAAGCAGTGTGTGATACGCCTTGGCCGTCATGGTGCCTTGCTCGAGCTTCACTAGACACATGGATGCTCACGTGAATGTTTTCCGGAGCATAATTAAGCCACCGCCAGCTTGTCTCCGTCCCGCAGTACAGGTGTCAAAGAACTGTTCTCTTGAAACACGACGGATTCGCACCCTCCCATCGTCATGATGAAGAAGGTATCGGTATTCATCAGACAATGCAACGCTCTGCCACTGTGCCAAGGTTTAATGACGATGGTCATGTGTTCATTTCAGTCGTAGTTGCCGATGTCGTGGTGTTAACATTCGCACACAGATGGGACATGGGCTTCGGAGGCCCATCGTTAGGGGTGTTCGGTGCACTGTGTGTTCAAACGCACTTGTACTTTGCCCAGTAATAAAGTATGATGTTAGCTCTGCCACAGTTCGCTGCCTGTCTTGTTTTACCAGTCTGCCCAGCCTATGACGTCCATCTGTAATGAGGTGGGAGCGCCCAACCCCTCGACGTTTGGACGTCGTTTTCCCTTGGTTTCGCGACTTGTTGAAGACACTCACCACAGCACTCCTCGAATATCCGACAAGTCCTGCAGTTTCCGAAATTCTCCTGCCGAGTCTGCGGGCCATTACAACCTGCCCTCGGTCAAACTCAGATCGCGCGCCTTCCCCATTCTACACACGGCCAGCACTCTCACTGATACTACATGCACCGTACGCGTGAATGACTAGCAGGCATTCGTCGGCAGGTGACACAGATATCCCCTGGACGGAAATTATATCGATAGTAGGTTGGTAGTCATAATGTTCTGACTGATCAGTACATACTAAATAAATTTAAAATGTAGGAAATTTTCAACATTCTGATTAACTTGCAGGAAATTTCACAATGAAAAGAAGCAACTGACTTGGACAAGACAACGGTTAGTTGATGGGGCAATCTTTTTTTTTTCTGGTCTTTGAGGTGTGAGCTTTGACCATGCCTTTTGAAATTTTGATGTTTGGTGCTCATCAGTCGCGCTTCCATTTTTTTTCTAATTGTTCCAGTTCATGATAATTAACAATACATTGCGCAGTTCGAATACATGATCACGTTTTCATTCAATCCAACTCAAGCCGCTTCAGATACTATAGAGTTGTATTTGTTTATGAAGAATTAATTGCGTATTAGAAATACACCCCAACAAAACATTTTGCGTGCTCATCTGCTCAGTATTCAAGGTTTTAATTACAACCTGAATTGTTAAAATGTGAACGTAAGTTGCATTAGATATCTAAGCAGTTCCTAGTCTATGGATAATTCAAGCAATGCTAATTAAGGTCTTTCTAGCAAGCACTTCTGCTGTTCATAAACCTTACGCATTGGAGTAGGAAAAAAAAGAAAAGAAAGAAAGAAAGAAAGAAGTAAAATTGGTAATTTTACAACCATGACTCACTCGGGCTCATGCTCTCTATCCTCAATGGAGCTCGCGTTCGCTAATCTCAATGAGGATCACACTAGTCAAGTTTCTCACTAATTCGAGCTTGAGCTTGATATTTACTGTGAAATTCTCTTTAGCTCGATCTCGTAATGCCACACTTCCTTTCTTGTTTTTACATTTGTCTCACCATTTTCGATTTATACGGGTGGCGTGGACTTTTCAATTAAGTTTTTGTTTTCATTTTGACCCGCCGCCATTTTGCATAGGGTTGTCGTAGAGAGTCGAGACTTGCTCCATTTTCCTTCATTTTACAACAGATTTCAAACGATGTGCTACTTAACCCCCCTTGCCATTTGAAAATTTTTAGTTGGATCCCGTCTGGGGCCCTGCGGGGAACCCTGGGGCAAACTTTTTAGTAAAAAGTTTTTACCCCAAAAAAGTGTGGCCTTGAAAATGATGGGATACATGTTCACCGAGTTTTCCATTTACCCAATCGTTTCCGAACAAATGACTCGGTTCAAAATATTCTAGCAGGTAATTTCCTAGCTATGGCTTTTTAAATATCTAGAAATTGGCCATGTTTTTGGCCAATATCACGGGAACGGTAAGCCATAGAGATATGATATTGGTGGTAATCAATCCCTAATAGAATGTTAAACATTTTTGTCCTGATATTAATTGGTGGCCACTGGCCAACTGGCCATTGGTCAAACTACTGGCCAGTTGGACAGTGACTACCGGTTCCTATTTGGTACCAAAATGCTTACCATCCTTTTAGATATTGATCAACACCAATATGATCTCTCTATGACTTACGGTTCCCGATATATGGCTACTTAAATTTCTGTAAATCGGTCATTTTTTGGCCACTATCTTGCGAACGGTTAGATTGACGCGAAAAATTTAATCATTTTGTCTGATAGTTTTTGATGCTCTATCTAATGCAGTGTACAAAATTGAAAAAATTGCAAATAACAGACAGACGGACAGATAGACACACAGACATAGAGAATTCAGTAACGAACTTTTTAAGTTCGTTGAATATGTTGTAACTCACGATATCCCGCCCGGTGACATGTATAACTTCGGGATTCGTCTAGTTATAACATATCCAATGCGAACACAATTGTCTCGTTCGGATCTCAGTGGAGCCACTCCCTTGTCAGTAAGCAACTGTCTTCTTCAAATAACAAGTTGTTATATCTCGAATTATTTTCTTGGAAGATATTTCTGGTAAATACGATAATTTATTGTAATACACTGTAATTCTAGTCTAAGATACACGATATCGAAAATATGGCATTATAGACACATAATAATATTCAAATGTTACACTGGAAAATAAAATCTTGGGAAAATCGCAAAGAGGAACCTGACATTCATGTTCACAGTCATTCCTCATTATTTGATTTTAATTATTACTTCATTATTAACGAACTTAAAAAGTTCGATACTGAATTTTTTATGTCTGTGTGTCTGTCTGTCCGTCTGTCTGTTATTTGCGATTTTTCAATTTTGAACCGTGTATTTGATAGAGCTTCAAAAACTATCAGAAAAAGTTATTAAATTTTTCGCGTCACTCTTACCGTTCCCAAGATATTGGCCAAAAAATAGCCGACTTCCAGAGATTTAAGGAGCCATATCTCGGGAACCATAAGTCACAGAGAGATCACATTGATGTTGTTCATTACCTAAGAGGATGGTGAACATTTTGGTACCAAATAGTAACCGATTAACACTGGCCAATTGGCCACTAGTTTGGCCAATGGCCAGTTGTATAGTGGTCACCAATTAATATGGGTACTAAAATGCATACCATCCTCTTAGGTATTGACTAACACCAATATCATCTCTCTATGACTTACCGTTCCCATGATGTTGGCCAAAAATGGTCAATTTCTAGATATTTAAGGAGCAATAGCTTGGGAGCCGTAAGTTGTAGAGAGATCATATTGGTGTTGATCAATACCTAAAAGGGTGGTGAACATTTTAATACCAAATAATAACCAGTGTCCACTGATTAACTGTCTACTGGCCAACTGGCCACCGTTCTCCAAATACTGGCCAAAAAGTTCAAATTTCTAGATATTTAAGCAGCCATATCTCGAGAACTGTAAGTCATAGAGAGATAATATTTTACTAATTACTATTTTTTGCGAGGTAGGAACAATGACAGTTTTCCTTCCCGCTCCATATCTCCATTCTTTTTAAGTTCGTTCTGGCAATGCTCATGGAGCATTTTCAACTGGTTAAATTCTGTGAAACTGTTAGAATTAATTATAAGGTGTGTAGAAACGCTTTGAAAATGCATTAAAATTATAAATGACAAGTAAAAGGTGCCTTGCTGAGCGTACCTTGTAGAGGCTCCCTCAAGTATGCTCCCCCGCACCCCAGGGTATGCGGCGCACTCTTTATCGCTGTCACTGGCTAATATGAATACGTATGAAACAGATGTCAGGCAAGGACAACTAGCGGTGTTTCCCATACGATCAGACGATGACATTTATGGCACGAGCCATAGTAGAAGGCGGCATAGTTGAAGAAACTACACCCTCTCAGTAACCTAAATTGCACGAAAATTTCCAAAGCAGGTTCATTGACCTGACTACCGCATGTTGCCCACTTTGTCCAAGAGCGGGATGGTTTGTTTCTAGCTTTTCTACCGAAAAGCATTTGTCTGGAATGGTGTTTCGGAGACAATAAAATAAAGAAAATATACTAGGCAGAGAGAGAGCAGGGAGGAGGGAGTGTACCAATTATTCTTCCCTCTAAACCAGCGTTTCCCAACCTTTTTCAACTTGCAGCACACTACGGGTGTAACATGGATTCTCGCGGCACACTTTCGCACAGAGAAGAAAGCTCGATCACTGGGTTTTCCTCGTGGTAAATCACTATGCTTATTTTTCATTCTAATTTAAAAGGAGAAAATAACTGCAATGAAATGTTGGACTCAGGTTATTAAAAATACGCTTACTCTTTCGAAAACTGTATCCAACCTTTTACTAAGAATGAAGATCATTAAATAACGAACAAATAAATCTATTTTACTTTTAAAACACAAATGTGAATAATTTATCGAAAGGATTGAATGATATTTTAAATTTTCAAGTTACGAAATAGTCTGTAACGATAAAGAAGCAATAATGGTCATAACAATAACAAATACTTTTTTCAACATTAGAAATGTACAGAAAAGTAACACGGCATGAAACTTAAAATTGTAGATTCATAGTAGAGGTTCATAGTAATGTGCAATACAAATATACATTTTCCCCTACGTTTTGCAATTTGATTGCTATAGCATTAATAATTTTGTTTTGATATCCTCGCGGTACACCAGTGGCCCATTCACGACACACCAGTGTCGCGGTATTTTCACTCCTAGCTTCTCATTTTAGATAGGTATATTTACAACAAAGGGGGGTAGCGTGCACCTTTGCACCCCCCTAAATCCGGCCCTGTCCAGAAGTTATGTAGCCCTATGGCGTTCATGGAAATAAAAATACAATAGTTATAACTATGCTAAATTACTATAGACTGCCAATTGCTCATTCAGAGAATTTATGATGTTCACTTTATTGCAATGTTCTTATACAGACTAGATATAGGCTACGGATAATAGTTTTATACAAACTAGATAATCAGTTATTATTATTATTATTATTATATTTGAAGTACAATCAAATATCACGGCTTTAATTACTAGTTTTAATTAACTGAATTGAGCTGAAAATTAAATCTTGATCTCGGAAGATTAACTATTAAATTTATACGTTCTGTACCTTTCTAAAGTAATAAATGCTGAAATTGGTTTTAAGGCTGTTCCTGAATGAATAATTTCTTCATAATAATATTAAAAGTTTTAGAAAAATTTTCGAGACATTCGAGTCGAGTCGAGATTTTTATGAACTGTCTCGACTCGACTCGTGTCTCGACTCGAAAATTCGAGTCGAGAAACACGTTTGTCTCGACTCGTCTCGAATTTTACAACGTGTGTCTCGACTCGAATCTCGACTCGAATTCGAGTCGAGTCGAGTCGAGATTCGAGACATGTCTCGACTCGTGCGCATCCCTAATATGGGCAGCTCGTGGAAACATAATTGTATGCCACATTTTCTGACTTTCGAGTAAGTATGAAAAGAAAGTTCATCATTCCTATGCAATTCGATACAATGACACATACCAAACAAGTTTCCCTTGTGGTTTAATACCAATCCGGTCCACGTAATAACTTAATTTTACCAGAAGTGACAATTAACATGATGTTCGCTAAATCCTCTCGTATCATGGTAAAAACGAAATGAAATCTTTAAGTTTTATGTCCAACGGTTTTGCCGGTTAGGCTAAAGGAGACGGTGATGATGAGAGATGAGTGAAATGGTGGAATGAAGAAAGTGTGAGGAAACGGGAGAATCCAGAGAAAACCCACGAGCACGGTGTTTGTCCACCACAAAGTCCACACGGCGCGAGCTGTGATCGAACTAGGGACCCCAAGCACCGGAGGTGAACGCTCTACTACTGAGCTACCGCCCCCCCCCCCCACACACACACACACATCATGGTAAATAAAGTGATGACTTCGCTTCTTTATATTTTGTATGGCCGGAAATGCTCTTTTATCTTATTCATTGGAGGCAAACGTTCTTACAGATTTAGACTGGACTGCAACTGAACACGTGTGGTTTATTGTTCTACAGCCCTGCAACTCTGCAAGTAAACAAGTTACCACCAAACGGAATCTGTAATCAGAGGTCCCTCGCTACAGAGGTTCAGACTTTTCTTTACTGAATAGTTTTAAGCTCTTTCCTTTTTTATAGGAGGCAATAAAAATAGGAGAAGAACAATATTACTTTTCTGCGGCAGTGTGTCATTTATTTGAGCAAAGCTATGGAAGTCAAAATTTGCAGACACTCCTCAAATAACAAAAAGAATCGCACAGCTATTTACAAAGGCAATCGGAAAAACAAATTCATTTCTCTGCTTTCACGAAAATATTTACATGTGTGACACTTTGCGTGCTGAAATTATTATTATTATTATTATTATTATTATTATTATTATTATTATTATTATTATTAATAATAATAATAATAATAAGAAGAAGAAGAAGAAGAAGAAGAAGAAGTAGTAGTGTCATTGATAATAATTGTATTGTGTATGTATAATACTTGAAGAGAGTACTTGAACTACACACACGATTAGGATCGATTTGGCTCAACTCGAAACTCGAACCAAATTCGAGTCGAGTTTCAAGTCGAGTTGGAGGAAATTTTTCGAGCCGAGTTCTCGAGTCGAGTTCAAACATGTCTGTTTCCAGTCGAGTCGAGTTTCAAAGAAAACTCGCTCGAACTGGCTCGTGCCCATCCCTAATTTTTACAAACCAACTCACTACCAATTTTCCATATATAGAAAAGTGCCCCTCCCGCACATAAAGGAGAATTTTAAAAATGCTAGGACACATTCTGTTTATTTTCAATAAAGAGTTAATACACTGAATTTCAGCTCCGTAAGTTTAACGGGTTGCGAGATACTCATTTTTTTTCCGCAAAAATTTGTTTCCTCACTACCTCCTTAGGATATTATGCATTATAATAAAAGCAATATAACATCCCAATTTGGATTAAGGCCGAACTATATACCAAAAGTAATTTCATTTGACTTGGCAATTTGACCGTGATGATCAGGCACACATAGTTACATGCATTTTTTTTATATATTACAGTGATTCAAAAATGTATTTTTTTCCAGTAGTTAGCTCTAAAAACTCACAGGTCTCGAAAGCCAAGTTGTAGTGTAAGTCCTATTGCTATTATTACAATTAAAAATATCAATATCCAAAAGTGCCTGAAGTTCTTTTTTCACTTGGTTAGATATACTCACCTCAGGTAGGTAGACAGAAACAAGTGGAAAAGGAAGGGAAATGAAGGTCTTGAAAGTAAAACAGAGACAAATTTACCAGTCTTCAGAAGGTACTGTCTACAATGCAGTGAGCAGAGAGGGTCGGTAGACCATACTGAGTCGGTGGACCGCAGTGGGTCATGGTGGGTGGTGGGTCACGGTGGGTGGTGGTCACAGTGGGTCATGGTGGGTGGTGGGTCGCAGTGGGTCACGGTGGGTGGTGGGTCTCAGTGGGTCATGGTTGGTGGTGGGTCGCAGTGGGTCACGGTGGGTGGTGGGTCGCAGTGGGTCACAAGCTGTTGACCCACGACCCACTCAGAAAACTTGACCCACCGACCCACTGACCCACTCCAACTCTGGTACTCACACAACGACAAATATTAAATGGCACCATTTTTTCTATGAACCAGTAATACATGCAAAAACTGGGTCACTTCAAAAAAGTGGGGGCAACTGCCCCCTCTTGCCCCCCCCCGAATCGCCGCTCCTGGGTCTGACCCCGAACTACGATCTTTCATCCGGAGGTTTAAAAGAAAACATTTCCCCTCTTCCTGTATACCCCATATTGAATTTGTGCAATTAATGATACTTTCGTATTTTGTAAAGCACAACGCTTAAGAAAGATAATCCTTTAGTAATGAAATATAATAATTCCCCTTCTTTGGGTTTGAAAAATGTGTCAGAGTTGTTCCTTAAGCACTTAGTAGCAGTAGTTGAAGTGAGACGGTATGCGATGGTAAGCCATACCGCCTCTCACTGTCGGATCTAGAAGGTAAAACTGGAGGGGGGGGGGGAGCCAGAACCCAGACTATAATAAGTATAGCATGAGTTTACTATAAACTTTGAAAAACATGTAAACAATAAATTAAATTATTTTTGTCCCTCAAAAAGCTGAGGGGTCTAGGCTCAACCCACAGATCAACATACTCTCAACCGGCCCCGGACTAGATCTACCATTGCCGCCTCTAGGTTTTCAGTGAGGAAGGCATATCGCCTCTGGTTTTTCAGTGATCAAGAGTGATAATACGAGTAAATAAACAATATTAGCCTCACGATTACTACTACACTGAAAACCTATTCCGGCCAGACCGAGAAAGAAAACAAGGATCAGGCTGTCTTTTTTCCAAGATTTGTCGCCGTCGCGCCATTAAACTGTAAATTGGCTGCGTGAAATTCGTCTTTTATTATTTTTTCCTCTTGAAGGGGTAGGTAGGGAATAAGTAAAACACACTCATTAAGGAGAAGAAAAGTCTATAGTTCCAAACGAAAGGAAACGAGAAGTAGACGTGGAAGAGATGTGAGGTCAGTTACGTACTGGCGGGTTTGCTTTTAGTCCTTCAGTTGTTTTTGGGGGCGTGGCTAAAGGGGTCGGAGTGTCTGTTTTTCCACTTGTTGAACGAGTCAAGAGAAAAAAGAAACGATCTGGCTCCTCAGTCTTTGCCTTGGTTTACGAGTGCTATGTGAGTGTGTATGCAATCGAAAGGGCAGAAACCAGGATTTCGAAAGCCAGAGGATGGAGGCTAGTGATGGAACAGGAATACTAGAAGAACCCGAGCCGAAACGCAGGAAACCCGAACATCCAGTTCTCCAACATCAAGGAGAGTTTGCTCCTGTCAAACATAGAAACCAAGCGAATGCTCGCGAGAGGGATCGTACGCACAGGTAACTATCACAGAACCAATAGTGTATATGTTTCTGTTCCACAGCTGGTTATTTTACAGTGCTTTTCTGCTGGGATTATTCAAAATATTCTAGAACACATGACTAAGATAAAAGCAAGCAGTGGCGGCTCTTGAGGAACGTCACATTAAAAAGTTTTTTTTTTTTTTTATCGCTATAAGCAAAGGAAAGAAAACTTGAAAATATGTAATTATTCTTGTATACAGCTTTGTAGCGATAAAATGTGTATGACACTCGTAGCTTGTAGCAGTAGCGTACACAGAATTACGTCAAGAAGGAGGGAAGGGGGCAAGCTCCTTCAGTTACTCGTATATGTAACATAAATATAATAAATATTTTTTTTCTCACATATCTTGTTCAAGAAGAGGAGGAGGTTAAAACCCGGAACCTTTTTTCGTACACCACTTACTTGTAGCAATAAAATATTAGTTTGTAGCGAATGACTTTGAAGAATCATCAGACAGCGATTTTTCACCATTCTATATCTATAATAATGATAATCTGTAAAATCAGATTTTAATTAAATTTTTGCATGTGCTTTCTACGATGATTTTTTAGTTTGTCTCACGCTTATGGTGATGCTTCGGGAATTGGCTCCTTGCTTGGAATTGAAATAAGTCAATAATAGTAGTTTGTTTTACGTCATGTAATACCAATGTTAAGAAGAACAGGAATTAATATTAATGTGGGCTTCAAACTATGATCGAGGCTTGGGGCAGATGGTATAAGATCCGCTTTGATAGTATAGACCGTTCCCCACCACACTTATCAGACTCCCCCAAGACAGCTGGATTACAGGACGATACCACCAGTTCTATCCAAAAAAAGTAGAAATTGACACACATAATTTGATGATAGTATTGCTTGTAAACTTATAATTGTATTAAATATGCCCTATAGCAGTGGCGTAACCAACGGGTTCGCAGTGCGGGAGGCCTCGGCGAAAAAAAAGGGGCCCATTTAAGTTTCCAAGATTAACTTTATGACGTTACTATGTTAAAATCAAGTTTTCAGGTTAATATTTCGCACTTTTACCTAAATATTGTTTTTTTTGTCCAGTGTTTTTCAACCTTTTTTGACTGACGGCACACTTTACTGAACACTCACGACATCGCGATACATTTGTTTATTTTTTTAAAATAGTAACATAATCTGTAATTAATTTTTTGTTATTAATATAACACATTATTAAAATGAAATGTCCAAAGTAAAGACTATAAATTGCTATAAAGTAGTGTATCTATGTTGTACTCAGCATTATTGCAGCCGCTACACCGTTTCAGAATTAATTTTAACACATTGTTAAATACTTCATGAGTTACATATACTAAAATTTCATGACACACACTATAGTATGTGTCATGCCAGTGTATCACGACACGGTGATTGAGAACCACTGCTTTAGTCTTACAAAACTGATTATAAGATCTTCTCAGTATTGCCAGGTCAATGTGTAAAAAGCCATGAAACCGCTCTTTTACATTATCCGGCGATTTGCCGGACAAGGTAGAAAGACATTGCCAGCAATGAAGCTCCTCACATATGTGCGGCGGTCACCGGACGTTTATCCGGCGAGCAAAAACAGCCGGATCTCCCTGCTAGAATCCGGCGCGGCAGATCGCCGTGCATAGGCTATGGAATATTACAAGCAATGAAGCTCTTCACATATACGCGGCAAACTGCCGGATGGGTATTGGGGAAGGAAGCAAGTGTTAGAGACCTGCACGGGCCGAATGTTTCGGCCCGAGCCCAATCCAGCCCGAACGTACCTAGGCCCGGCCCAGCCCGGGCCCAAAAAGTTTTCGAGATTTTCGGCCCGATAAGTTTTTCAAAATTCTTGGCCCAAGCCCGGCCCGGGCCCGATAAATTTTTAAAGTTTTTGGCCCGACCCCGGCCCGATAATTTTTTTTAAAATTAGCTCGAGCCCGAATCTTATGGTTCACAACCTGACGCTTGCCTCCCGAATGGTACCATTGCCTCCTAAAACTTTGCCTGTCATCGAGAGAACAAAAACTCAATTCCCTGTAACAAAAATCTAACTTAATTGATTTTTAGCATAAAGTGAAGATGGAAATATTGTTTAGCGACAGGCAAAACATTCCCATCCCTTCTTTTTATACAGGGTTTTCATAAAGTCTGGATGGATTTAATTCGCTTATAATTTACATAAAAATGCTCATATTGAAATCAAATAAAGTGCAAACGGTAGCGGAAGGATTAAATTTTTACCTGTAATCTGCACCAGCTCAGTTCATTCACCGCCACACCTTCAACTGGGCGCCATTTACGTCCACACATTCGCGTAGGCGGCGCTGGAATCCACTCACAGCGCTCACTGTTGCAGGCGATGTTGGCGGCCTCCCACTTCGAGGACGGTCCAGGACGCTTCCTGTCTCCAAGAACTTAGCATGCCACTTTCGGATTGCACTCTCAGTCGGTGCCGGCTTTTTGAACTCTTTGGTGAACTTTCGACACACCAGAATTGGTGATTTTAGCTCTGCGTACCACAGAACACATGGCGCTTTCTCTTTCACCGACGCCATCTTTGATACGGTAAAAAAATAGTCTTCTCAGAGGAGTTTTTCATTTATTTCTTTAAAAGACACACACACCAATACAGCTTACAACTTACTTTTAACAGTCAACATTGAAACAACAATGGATGGAATTTGGTAAGAAACTGATCCTTGCCCTCCCTCTCCCTCTCTCAACGTGTTCAGAGTTGCCGCTTATCTAACAGTGTTCCCAACTAAAAATTTAATCCTTCCGCTACCATTTGCACTTGATTTTATTTCATTATGAGCATTTTTATGAAAATTATAAGCAAATTAAATCCGTCCAGACTTTATGAAAACCCTGTATTTTGATTTCAGTGAAGGTTAAGGCCAGAGCTCAATTTGCCGCATAATGCCTGCAATCCTCTATAGTAAAAGTGGAGCCGCGAAGCAACACAAACTGTAAATAGCTATTGCATTTTTTGTAACATTTTTCACCTACACACTTCTTCAATGTTTGGCTTTATTCCAATTATCGTTTAACGAAAGTCAATATTTATTAAAGAATTGCAATTGATCGGCCCCAGCCCGGCCCGACCTGAAGAGGAATAAGTGTCGGCCAGCCCAAGCCCGGCCCGGCCCAAAGAAATAACTGAGTCGGCCCGGTCCGTGCAAGTCTCTAGCAAGTGTTGCCAGGAAAGAGTAGAGAGTGGCTGCGATAATTAGGGATGGCCACATTTTTTTCGAAAAATCGAAAAACGAAAAAACGAAAAATGAAATTTCCGAAAGTCGAAAAACAGATTTTTCGAAAAAGGCCATCCCTAGCGATAATATGGATGCGTGTGTTTTACGTATATACGGTATATATATACCTATATATAAAATATATATATATATGTGTGTGTGTGTGTGTGTGTTTGTATCCGGCAGTTTGCCGCGTATATGTGAAGAGCTTCATTGCTTGTAATATTCCATAGGCTATGCACGGCGATCTGCCGCGCCGGATTCTAGCAGGGAGATCCGGCTGTTTTTGCTCGCCGGATAAATGTCCGGTGACCGCCGCACATATGTGAGGAGCTTCATTGCTGGCAATGTCTTTCTACCTTGTCCGGCAAATCGCCGGATAATGTAAAAGAGCGGTTACATGGCTTTTTACACATTGACCTGGCAATACTGAGAAGATCTTATAATCAGATCTTCTAGCCCAGTACACCTGGAGTAATTTTAACCAAACTTGTTACATACAATATATGGGAAAAGATATGTGAAAATAATCGAAAACGACCGATACTACCGAAGTGTCGAATCCATAAGTCGTTGATTAAGGAGTACAAATCAATATAAATTATTTTTTCTATGTAATAGAAGGTTGGGAGAAATAAATGTCCGGGTAGCACTGGACAAATGAGCTTGTAATTCTATAAAATTGTGGTGCCCCAAAATTGAAATATACACTATCAAATATTTCAGCAATATTATATACTAACAGCGTTCACCCCGCTTCGCTGCGGTCACCCCGGAACGCAAAAAACTTTGTTACTTAGATAATTTTTACTTTTTCGCTTTCAAGTGATATGATAAAAACCATAGAAGATTGCAGTAAATCTTAACATTATATCGCCTGTCATTTATGTTAACCCGCCCCGCTTCGCTGCGGTCATCCCGGTGCTGGCATATTGTAAAAGTGTCTGTAAAAATAAGCAAATCAATTAAAAAATTTTAAACAGAAGATTCAAGCTATTTTCCGCTGTATATCGCCTGTCATTTATGTTAACCCGCCGAGTGACACGGTCATGCGGGTTGCATATAAATACGTTTATTTTTTTACCTATGATGAACTAACAAAGGATTTGTGGACACCTGAATGGTCAATTATCTCAAGACACTGGTAATTAAAAATTAAAGTGATATGATAAAAACCATCTAGGGTCCAAATCCTAATAACCCCCCAAAAATGAAAGAAATTGGTTCAGCCGTATTAGCGTGATGAGCGGACAAAGGATTTTGTACGTTCTCTTTTATATATATAGATTTAGTAATAATACCTTTATATACTTTCGCAAAGCAAGAGAGAATTCATGATGTGATATTTGATAAATATACCGTACCTTATATATTTTATAATTATCTTGAACACTTCTGTGGTTGTAATTTCTTGAATAGTCCTTTGAATACAGGGACTAGAGCAGTGCTTTAAAGAGACTTGAGTCAATAGTTGGAACGCTTAAAATAAAAGAATAAACCCGAAATACCATAATAATAATAATAATAATAATATAATAATAATAATAATAATAATAATAATAATAATAATAATAATAATAATAATAATAATAATAATAATAATAATAATGGCTACAGATTAGCCTTGGGTTCAGTGGTTGTGTTGACTTGGGATTCTTGCAGTGGCGGATCTAGCCCTGGGCCGGGGGGGCCTAGGCCCCACCAGTTTTCAGGGTGACGAAAATAATTTAAGCTATTATTTATATATTTTTGAAACTTTATAGTAAACTCATGATATACTTCTCATAGTCTGGGGTCTGTCAGTCTCCTAGTTTTTACCTTCTAGATCCGCCACTGGATTCTGGGATAGATCTCAACCACCGGCTATCCTGAAAGGACTTTATTCTGGTTTTCCCAGTCACAACAGGTGAATACCGGGATCGTTTTTTAAATATCCAGAACCTGGCCGCTATTTTGCTCAAGTCTATCAATTGTAGAAACAGTATAGAAAAATCTCTTTCAAGATACTACTTCTCTAAATAAATAATAATAATAATAATAAGTGAACCCATATGTGTGTCTGACTTTTTTTTGTCTATCTTAACAAGGCGAGTAGAAGACACTTTTGCATCTCAACACGACAAGAGTCACAAGGTTTTGTTTCTTCAGTTGCACAGCAACCCTGCTCGCATATTTTTCATCCACGGGAAAGCGCCGGATAACATGAAAGGGTACACTTGTCATCCAGCAAACTGCCGGAACTGGATCCGGCAAATCGCCGGATGTGAAAGAAGCCTAGAGTTAGAAAGCATTTCTTTTATTCACTTTCAAAGTGTGATTAAGCTTGAAGTAAGGGTACTGTTCTCTGAGGCAAGCTAAAGCTAGGTTGTCACTTTACAAGAATCTTGTAGCTATAATTAAAAAAGTCTTACAACCGTACAATATTTCTCCATGTAAACATAGTCTTGAAAGGGACATACATTTTTTCATCTTGTAAGGAGTTAAACCATATGCAACTTTTTGCGTAGTTTTGCTTGCTACCTGCTATCGCCCTTCCACGGACATAAAGAAAAACACAATTTTGCCGCTTCCGAAACGACTGATTCTTTTGGACGGGGGGGGGGGGGAAGGGGGCCAAAATACAAGTTTTTAATGAGGAGGTCACTATTTGTCTACTAGAGTGCAGTGGTGCATGAGTGGAGCTATCTTTCTTGCTCTCAGAAAGTTGTAATGTGTAAACAGTAAATACAAAGATCGTGTTATAAGATTTTTTCATGATATCTTGAAGATTCTTGTAAAATGACAACCCAGCTTAACGCGAGAAACAGCCAAGCTAAAGTCACGATATTGATGTTACCAATCTTGAATCAGGGTTGCAAACTCCATAGTAAAGTAATAATTTGGTCGCTCCTCATTCATATACAAGAATAAATGTCCATAATTATTTTTTATTTTTTGTATTAACTGGGAAGGCACATGACTGAGACTACATTAAAGTCGCCTTTTGTATAGTATAATACAACATCGAGACAGAAAGCTGATTTTGTTACTGATCCGCAAGACTCTCCCTCTTTTTATCTTTCACCAGTTCTGTCGTTTCCTTGAGACCCGGGTTCGATTCCCGGCGGGAGCTCATGTGGTTCGGATTCCACGTTAATCAGTAGGTCCACGTCTCATATAGCCTCGCTGCTGAACGGGACGCCAAACTAAAATCAACTCAACTCTGTCGTTTCCTTTCAGAAGATTTGATTGGGTGGTTTGGAGTTATACCATTCCCTCGGGTACTAAGGGTGAGATGTAGAATGGACCAACTCCCATATTTTAGAAATAATGTAAATCGAAAATATAGGAAGTGAGCAGGACCGTAACTTGTGGGGGGCAGGGGACAACTGCCCCCACCAGGGAAGCTTCCCGCCATTCGAGGGGGGGCTATTTTAAGACAATTTTTTTTACTCCATATACGATACGAACATGAAATTATAAATGAAGCATCAAACAGGTTCACTACATTACATAAACAAAACAGCGCACAAAAGGTAAATAAAACAAAAATGAGTCGTGGGCCTATTTCAGTAAAACAAATGTCTACTATTAGGAGCTCTAAAAATAATATTTATTTGTAGGCTTTGAGATTTGTCAATATTGTCCCCTTAATTAATTTGTCATGTATGGGACGGGCCTAGGGGCGTGACTAACGGCCCCGCAGACCTAGCCATTCAGCAGGGCCCACAGGCTCCGGGCGGCCATAAAGAGTAAGAGAAAGATGGAAAGAGAGGCGCAAGAATTAGAAAACAAACATTTTCTAGGGGGCCCAAATACGCGTATTAATGCTTGCCCCCGCCAGAAAAAAATTTAAGTTACGGCGCTGGAAGTGAGGCAGGTATTATCTATAAAATGCCATTAAATAAACGAAAAACTGTATCCATGCTTCCTTTATAGACCAGAGGCTTGGATACGCAGTTGGACGTGGTTCTCTGGCACTCAAATTTCCACACTATACGAAAGATTTTATATTACTAGTTCATATAACATTTTCCAGATACTATCTGACTCACTTCTATATTTGTCTTTTTCAGTCTTTTGATATTCTCAAAAATTCATAAAACTTGGGTGAGTTGCCCAAAGAGCCTTAACGTGGGATCAAACGACAGGAGTCTACACCAGCACTTGGACCCTGCTTACCCACGTTAAAGATCTCTATTGCTAGCCATTTAGCCACGAAGAGGCTCAGTATTTCAGCAAGGAAAACTAATCTTTTTTTCTGCTCTACAACATTGATAATTGTCATAATGTATCTCGTTTACATCACTATTAAATGATAATGTGAATTCCAGTTACCATTGAGTGAGCCCTTGCTCGATAATCGGAGCTTATATTTGAGATTCAAAACTTCAATCGAGATATTAATCCCTTTAACTGTCTGTCCGCACCATTAATTTCCTCTTATAACAAAAGAAAGGAGGCAGTGACGGGATGCTGTTGGTTTTTCAATTGAGTTATGAAAATACCGAACAACTGATTGTGAACCATATTAGGAAATGGACTCCTGTGTGCCCAAGCTCATTCGGTTCCAGGTTCACGCTTCAAGCAGAAGAATGGGTCAAGGCCGGAATGCATGAGGAGGCTGGTTGCTTATAATTAAAAGGAAAACTTCAATATGTGCTGTAAACGTCACGGGAGGAGGAGTGTTAAAAAAAAGAAAAGACAAATTTAATGAGGCGCTGTCGGGTATCCAATTTCAGCCATAGATTAGTTCAACAGTCGTAAGGATCTGTTTATGCACAGAGACGAGAAACAATTAATGTATGGTCTTTCTCTTTACCAATTACACTAACGTATTGGTCATAATGTATGTATCTAGCTGCAGTGGTGTCATTCAAATCATTTCAAAACCGGCTCTATGATTAGAATAGGTGATTTGAGTTAGTGGTAACATTATTATTATTATTATTATTATTATTATTATTATTATTATTATTATTATTATTATTATTATTATTATTATTATTATTAACTATATAATGATATTCGTTACTAGGTGTTTCCCCCAAGTTTTCAGTTCATTTTACGCTATGGGTCAATATCATATTTTATTAAAAGTTCTGATTAGTTATAGCTGTTAAACATTTTTTTGAAATGCCCACTAATTAAAGCTTGGGACGTACGCAAGGGGTCATGCCTCCCAAAATCCCGATTTTTCTGGGAGTTTAGTGTATTTTAGGATTACAAATTTTAATATAACCTAATACATCCTTGTGTTGAATTTGGATTCCTCTCCGAAAATCTTTGCGTCCCCTCCCCGCCTGAAACAAATTCCTGCAAACATGCCTATTTAGAGCTATTCGTTAAGGAAGGTTTCATTGTAAATTTAATTGTGGAATGTGCTTAAAGTTGTCAATATTCCTCATTGAATAGCTTTGTAATGTCAACTTTAGTATCACGTCTTAAAAGACCTCTTTTTCTCTTACCAATGTAACCAGAAGTGATGAATAACAAAAGGGTAATAGGTATACTACTAACTGCAATTATAACCAGTGCCGGATTTATGTATAAGCTAAACAAGCTATAGCGTAGGACCCCACGCTCTTGGGGGACCCCAAAAATTAAAGGAAAAAAATGAAAGCGCATTTCCAAAATTAGGAAAAACAATAAATAAAATAAAATCTACATATAGCAACAGTCTTTAGTTTCTGTAGACCCCTATGATGTAAGTAATAGGGGGGGAGGCTTCTGCTAGCCTGCTTCCTAAAATATTACTAGTTTCTTCATTCCTGTATATAGAATTTATATAGAATTCTACAGTGTGTCCCAAAAGTCATTGAACACGATGTTTAAGACCGTATAACTAAAAAACTAAATGGAATAAGAAGAAACGCTTTTTGCAACAGAAAGCCCTATATATTAAGAAAATTTTCAAGCACAAACATGTTTCTTGCCATGCATGATTTAATAATGAACATTTAAAAATGTTACCAGAGCCGGAAAAATATTTTTGCAAATCGATTATACTAAATCTCAGAAGCCATACCCATAATTTTTTTCAACATTTCTCAACAGTCTGGATGCCCATATATTACCGAACAATCTGGATGCCCGTATATTGAATTTGACAGAAAAAGTACGTTGATGAAGTCTTACAAACATTGCACACGTGTGTTATTGAGCTATTCACAAAATCCATGTTTTTACAATAAAATGAACCACGCTGGCAACAGTGCTGCTGTCAAGTGTCACTGACAGATGGGTTTGAACACTAGCTAGCACACTAAGGCACTTTTAATGAAAAAAGAGGAAGTTGATTTTTAAGGAAAAATCTGATAACGTACATACACCTTGCAACCTTGAAATGCAGCGATTAATTTTTCATTTATGTGCCTAGAATAGTTGCTATCCAGTTAGCTGTTCGCTCGATCCCGGCCCCCGCCAAGTGAACTTTGTGGTGGACAAACACCGTGTGCGTGAGTTTTCTCGGGGTTCTCCCGTTTCCTCCAACTTTCTTCATTCCACCATTTCATTCATTTCTAATCTTCACAGTCTCCTTTAGCCTGACCGACATAACCGTGGGACGTAAAACTCAGATTTAATTTCATTTTACAGTTAGGTGATGGTGTCCACTTGTGCTGAAGTGCTTTGTTTTTCAAAATAAAATTCTCTACGCAGGAAAGATTGTATGTTGTGGAACAATACTTCCGAACAATGTCATATTCTGGGTAAGAGAAGCATTTAGTGTAAAGCAGGGCCGGCGCTAGCAGTTTTGCCGCCCTGGGCTAGGGATGCGCACGAGACGAGTCGAGGCGGGATTTTCCTGACAAAATTCGAGTCGAGACACGGCTCTTCCAATAGAAAAATATACAATTTTCGAGTCGAGACATCACTTTTACAGCATATTTTCAAGACGAGACGGCCACAAATCTTGTCTCATGCGCATCCCTACCCAGGGCGGTACTTTCACATGCCGCCCCTTCAATCCGCAAACCTTATTTTGACAGAAGACTTGCAAGTGCCACGAAAAAGTAACACTCCTTTTAAAAACATGAAATGGAAGAGTAAACAAAAAAAAAAATAAAAAAAATAAAAAAAAACTACGATAACGTAACATTTAAAGAACTCCATACATAACACAATATTCAGTATCCTTGATTTCGCTGTATATCTGTGATATACAGCAGCGCATACAGAACGTAAAATTTAAAAAAAATAATGCTTTAGTCACGACTAAGAATTTTAATTTTTAAGCTTATTTTATATCAAAAGGTGTTTCCAATGGAGTATGGATCATGAAGATAATATAGTGAATAAGATATTACGACAAACATAAATGTTTAGCCTAAGCCTAATAATGTAGTAAAACACAATACAGATACATAAATGTGACACACCTTAATTGAAAAAACTTTTCTTGCTTTGATATGAGAATTCTTTTATCACATTCGCGTACTCCAATGTTGCAGCCAATTCGTGTTCTATTGATATCATCGCTAGACCACTCAAGTGTGTTTCAGACATGGAAGGAAGTAGATAGTTTTTAATAAGCCTAAGTTTCTAAAAACTTTTTTCTCCACTTGTCACTGTTACCGGTAAGGTTAACAAAATTGGGAACAGTCTTGTTTCTTAATTCTAAAGTCTCTTTTGATTAAATTTTAGGCTTAATTATAGCGGATAACACTTTCAGTTCGTCTTTCAAATCACTAGGTTTAACAAACAATATACAAACTCGATTTTTATTACAAAGTTCTTGACGTGACTGTGTTAGCTTTGAGAGAAAGGTTTGAGCAACTTAATCACAGCGAGTATTTCGATTTTCTTTACGATATAAGTAATCTTAAAGGTATGCCACCTGAACTTTTGTCAGAAAATTGTACTAAACTTGCCAATATTTTAACATACGAAGAATCAAAAGAGATTTAATCTTCAAAAGCTTCATCCTCTGCTTCGTACTGAAACTGTCTCTTCTTTTTTCGACTTCGAGTCTGCATCCATAACTAATGCTGATGCCAACTCCATCGCATGAACTAAGTAAGATTGAAACTTTGCATCATTTCTGCTCCTCTCAAAGTACTCAGATATGTTTTCAAGAAACCCGACTGCATTCAACACATGAGGATCAATCCTTTGCAGACTTTTGCTTACTATATTTATGTGGAGTAAAAAGCCATATCAGATAACGAGTGAGCAAAGGAAAGTCACACAGCTGGTTTGCTGTACACACAGCTTCGTGGGCGACCATTCTATGATCTGTTCTATTGTCGTTACTTATTTGAAGTAAGGCATTACAGGGTCGACCTTAAGCCGATTGGACCGATTTCTCCCAATCGGGCCCCGCGCTAGTGCCGTCTACTCTGCTGTCCAGTTTAATCTATTTTCCAGTGCCGTTTTAACAGCATATTAGGTTCCAGAGCAAACAAGTGTGTTGTGGTTTCTATGACTAAGTTTTACTCCTAATACATGTAATTAATACATGTCATTATGCTAGCGGGCCCCCAATGCTTGCGGGGCCCCCAGCCAAGAGCTATGATACCGCTAAGATGGCTCTGCTACTCTCAGTTGTTAAGTAGACACAACAGCATATTACACTACAAGTACATCAATAGACTCCACAAGGGAGAGTATGGGCTCTCCCTAACAAGGAAATGAATAGTTTGTATTAATTTTCCAGGATAAGCAAAACTTTTCTGAATTTATTGCTGCAGTAGTTTATTTTTATACAACTTCTGTTGTAAAAATAGATATTACGTCCAGGGAGCATTGTGCAAACCCCCAACACCCCCCAAATTTCCTTACACACACCCCTGGCATAAAAATATTGTTTTCTTTAAGTTTGTGTAAAAATGTATATCATTATACTGGGTGCACACCCTCTTTTATTTTGAACACCCCACTAAGTAAGTTTCTGGCGTTCTTACTGATTACGTAATGTGATACTACCGCAAATACCGAGATGGTATCAAATAAATCACTCAGTACGACTTCTTTGCATATCCTTTCTCTTATTTCAGCGGCGCAAATCTGTCTTCAACATTGAGGGAGATGGGTAAGACCGTTCCGCTTTTTTTTTTTTTTTTTTTTTTTTTTTTTTTTTTTTTTAGTGATGTTCAAAATATTTATGAAGTTGAAAAACAATGCTGTGGGGGATTAGGGAAGCAAAGTTGTCTTCAACATTGGGAGGCTGGCAGAGGCTTATTCTGGGGGGACATCAAATTCAAATTAATCTCACTTTCCTTTATGGCAGTCGGACACAAATTATCACATTTCTGTCCAAAAAACACATTTCAAATCGGATTATTGGGCGGGACATTCCCCCCAGTTCCAAGATTGGGGGACATGTCCTCCTCATGCCTCCGGGATTTGCGCCAGTGCTTATTATAGCTATATTAAAACACAAAACCAGAGGACAAACTTTGCCCTCTCCTGCGAAAAATCCCGTGATTTTATTTTAATCAAGTCAGGAAAACCGAATGTATACTTTTTAAGTAGTGCATAATGAATAGGTGGCTGCTTATGAAGGTTTGTCTTCTAACTCGAATAATCCAATAGAAAATGTCATCCATCTTCCATCAGTTCCTTTAGGTTTGTAATCGTCTCATCACCATTTCATTTTGTCTGAAGTCGATAATGATTTCAAACTGATTATAGCTTTCATGAGTAGCTACCTACGGTATACTCACTAGCGTACATTAGGTTTTAATGACTTGAATTCTTTTCAAAAAGACCTTGAAAGATTTGAAACATTACGTGACCCTCTTCCTATTTTAAAAGTCGAGAGAGAGACAAGATGACCAACTTCAAGATGGTGTCCATGATAAGCATACCCTCAAATGGATGTCTACTTCCTCCCGGTGTCAGTTAACGTGTTTTCGTTTTTCATCCCTTTACCCGTTTTACAAATAAAATAAAATCAAAATCTTCAAATGTCTTCTGACTCAAGAACAAAAACGCACTCGGTACCTCCTATCCGTGGACAATTTGAAACTGTTAGAACGTGCTGTGGACTAGGGATGGCCATTTCCGGAAAAAGAGTTTTCCGGTTTCCGGAAATCACATTTTCCGTTTTCCGATTTTCCGGAAAATTTTCCGTTTTCCGATTTTCCGGAAAATTTTCCTTTTCCGGAAAATTTTCCGTTTTCCGTTTTTCCGGAAAATTTTCCGTTTCCGATTTTCTGGAAAATTTTCCGTTTCCAATTTTCTGGAAAATTTTCCGTTTCCAATTTTCTGGAAAATTTTCCGTTTCCGATTTTTCGGAAAATTTTCCGTTTTCCGGAAAATTTTCCGTTTTCCGATTTTCCGGAAAATTTTCCGTTTTCCGATTTTCCGGAAAATTTTCCGTTTCCGATTTTCCGGAAAATTTTCCGTTTCCGATTTTCCGGAAAATTTTCCGTTTCCGATTTTCTGGAAAATTTTCCGTTTCCGATTTTTCGGAAAATTTTCCGTTTTCCGATTTTTCGGAATATTTTCCGTTTTCCGATTTTTCGGAAAATTTTCCGTTTTCCGATTTTTCGGAAAATTTTCCGTTTTCCGATTTTTCGGAAAATTTTCCGTTTCCGATTTTCCGGGAAATTTTCCGTCTTTCTAATTTTCCAGTTTCCGGAAGAATTATATTCCGTTTTCCGTTTTCCCTGAAAATGTAGTCATCCCTAGTCTGTAGGAAGTTTAACCTTTTAAAGAGTTCTGGTATATTTTTTTTACCATGGCGTACTATCGTCTTTGACCGCTTATTTAGGTTCTATAACAGGTATTTAAGCCGGGATTTTTTTTTATTTTTCAAGTCAAGGATGGACCAAAGAACACCGCAGATGCGTTTTGGAACAGGATAGTCAACTTGGCGGCGCCAAGTGGTGCGAAGGGACGTGACTTTTTTCTTAAGGCAAATTTCAGAACTTTTTCACGCCTTTAGTTTTCAAGATATCAGATTGAAACTTGCATAAGGATTATGTGTAGACCTACCTTTGGGTATTTATCAATTTTTTTAGATCCCTACGTGAAACCGGGGACGGGCCCCAGGGGCGCAAGTGTTACGAAGGGGTGATTTTTTCAGAAAAATTCCGTTTTTTTTTCGATTTTCCGGTTAAGGTTTATGATACCGACACGTGGTACCATTGGTAAGTATGCTCTATCGTGAGAAAAACGAGGTATGAACCATGATCCTACGATAAATAGTAAGGAAGCAGTAGCTGTTTGAGTGAAAGTCTAAAATTTTGGACATCCTTAATGAGTTAAATTTCTTGCAATCTGACGTCTTTGTTACATTTCTATCTGATAATTCATTGTTAAGAGCTCTTCTTTGTTCTATCAATCTCTCAAGCATTTCATGTATGCTGTTCCACCGAGTTTTAACTTGCTGTATAAGGAAATGTACTTCCAATCCTAATAACCTTTACTGTTTTTCCAGTTCTGACGTTGCCAACGTACTATATTTAAAGTGGGAAACAATCCGAGTAACAACACTTAACATTTTCTCGATTTTCTCTATTGCAAGTCCCTTAATTATAGAGAGTTTAGGGTCTGAGCAAAACAACATATGCTTGCATACGGAAGTTCTCGTACCGCACTTGTGATATTACTATAGCATTGTCATAGACAATTGCATGTATTTTATCTAAAATATTCCACTACTCTGCAACATGGGCTAAGTGCTGAGTTAGGTTTACCCTTGTGTGCCTCACTTCTATTTCAATTATTTGAAGGACTGAACTTATTGAACTTAGATGGAAGCATATAGTGGGTTGTGATTGTAATATAACTTTCCGTAGCCTGCGAAGCCCAGCTATCTGTTGTCAAATCAATCGATTCCGCAGCCACACTTCTCCTTAGAAAACAAGGCCTCAATACGACGAGTTACAGTTTGCCTGGATGGTGAGTGGTAACTTGGTTCTACTTCATTCATAAATTCAAGAAACCGAATTGCTTCAACGAAAGACAAAGGAAGAAGAATCCTTTGGAGGAATCCTTTGGTACCGTATTACTTATTTTACTATCAAGCACCTCTGCTCTTGCGGAAGAACTTAATTTTAATCATTGTTTTACATGAATCGTGTATAATGTATAATATTTACTATACATTAAATATTCTAAATATCTTGATCTATTTATTAATATTTTATGCAACCAGTTTCTTTCATATTTAATGAACTTTCTACCTAATGCACTGTAAAGAGAGGCTTTACTCGAGTCAGTTTTTTTTTTTTTTTTTTTTAATCACTTGTGTGCGCCTTAGAGGTGCATATATACAGAAAGGGAAAGTAAAAGATGCCACCAATAAGTACAGAAAGTGCTCAACTTCAAGAGGTACACATAACATTATAGTGTGGAGTTCTTGTGTACTATTCATTGTTGGTGGAAGTTTTCTTCTTTTTGTCCTTTATTCTTTTCTCCACGTCAAAAGATTAGACCAAAAAGTTTACAAAAATAAAAATAAGCTTTTCATTGTTGCATTGTTATGTTCTCATTGATTTTGCACTGTAAATATTGTTTCTTAAAAATATTAATACAATATGTTAAACTTGAAGTTAAAGAGATTTTTTAAAGAATTGTGCTATATCTTTTAAATTATGTTTTATGCTTTATTTTCTAAAATTATGCTTTTAAAATTAGTTTCTTCTGGACCCTTAGACAGCCACAACCATGTTCAAGGTACCAACCATATGTGTAAATAGCTATTATGCTTTTTATGCTTTTGTATGCTTTTGGGTTGCTCTAATAATAAGTAAAACTTTCAAATGCATACAGAATCACAGATAATAAGTCAGCATTGAGAACTGAATTGATGTATCGATAACTAGGTGGAATCGTCCTTCAGTTTAAGAGAAAGTAGCGGAAAAAGTTACGAAGAGAATTATGTGGAATAGATCATTATATGAATAGCTGGCGCTAGTTTCAAGTAGTGCTACATACTATGGTATTTATCTCAATAGTACCGGTATTTGGAATTTGTGACGCTTATAGTTGCAAGATGGTAACACTAGGGTAAAGTGTAAAATTGAATTACATCAGTAGAATTGAATTTGTCTTAGGGTTAAAAAGTCTATGGCACAGGTCGGATGTAACTGAGTATAATAAACTTACAGAAAAAAAAAAAAAACCATCGGGACGATAGGGTGCTCGAATCGAACATCGGCCTTCTGAATGTTAATCCGATGTTCTATACCCTGGCCGGCAAACGATGATTTCTGACAGCTAAGCTCGCGAGCACGACTGAGGAGTGCGGTGTTGCCATATGCTTCTTACGCAAGGGGAGAATCGTCTGCTTCCTCGTTGAGGGTGAGAGGGGGTGAGTGAAAGTTTGGCAATGTGCGGTGGTTACCATGGAGACGGGACAGATTCTGAGCCTAAGGTTGGTTGACCTGCTGTCTTCTGCTTGCTCGCCGTGGCCTTGAGCAAAGCTGTCAGAAATCATCGTTCACCGGCCAGGGTATAACGCCTGAGCTCAGTTGGAATACGTAGTGTACTCCCGCCAATACTACTGCGTGTGGATTCTATAGAATCAATCTAGGGCGCCAATTTCTCTGTAACTTTGGGGATCCATTCCGATGCAGAAGGTATATATGAGGGTTTTAAGACAAACTGAATTCAACTTGTGCAAAATATTGTATATTTATAAATAGAATGCGGGGTCCACATGAACTTTGAGGGGGCTGCCCCCGGCCCCCCAGGATCTGTGATCTTGACAGATCACCGTGATCACGATAAGCAATGAAGAAATGGTTGGAATATAAACATACCAGTTGTATTAATAACACACTGCCAGCTCTACTGCCAGAGTTCTGCCCTCAGGTACACGCATAATCGGGGATTCCCCGAAACACACGCATGATGGGAATTTCCCGGTGCAAACGAATGATCTGCAAGCCCTCACGCAAACAAAAAAAGTACATGATTAAGCAAGTGTACAAATAGATGTAGGAGGAAGGAATGTTTCGTCGCTGATTTACTCGACCTTTTCTCTCCTGTCCAATGTTAATGACTGCCATGTGTATGCTATTTCATACACATGGCGTCTTGCTTCTGCGCCGCGTGTATGCTATTCCATACACAAGGAATATCTTCATTCTAGGCCTTGTGTATTAAAATGTATACATAGTTCAAGAAAAACTATATGATGCATACACATACAAAAAAGTCAACAATGAGCTTACCGTTCATTGTTTTGAAATGTTATGTATATATAATTACTTTATATTTGGTCTGAAAGAAGAAAATCGTATTGGCCCAGAAGAGGTATATTTTCAGTAACACAGTGGCAGTCAATGTGTTAAGTTTGAGTTGCGTTTCTTTAGCACTAGATGGTGAAGAGCATTGCCTCATTTACAGGTTGTTTTCGCGTAGCATTTTTCGTTATATTTCTTAATGTAAGACGACCAATGTCACTATTCCAAGTGAACATTTTCATTTTCCGGAAAATTTTCCGTCTTCCGTTTTCCGGAAATTTTCCGTCTTCCGTTTTCCGGAAAATTTCCGTTTCCGTTTTCCGGAAAATTTCCCGTTTCCGATTTTCCGGAAAATTTTCCGTTTCTGTTTTTCCGGAAAATTTTCCGTTTTCAATTTTCCGGTTTCCGGAAAAAATATTTTCCGTTTTCCGGAAAAAATATTTTCCGTTTTCCGTTTTTCCGGAAAATGTGGCCATCCCTACTGTGGACGACTTTCTCTGTCGATTCGTCACTATGGACGAGTGTTCGGTACACCATTACAGCCAGAAACAAAACAATAATCCAAACAGGGGGGCACGGTGGCTCAGTGGTAGAGCGTTCACCTCCGATGCTTGGGGTCCCTGGTTCGATCCCAGCTCGCGCCGTGTGGACTTTGTGGTGGACAAAAACCGTGCTCGTGGATTTTCTCGGGGTTCTCCCGTTTCCTCCCACTTTCTTCATTCCACCATTTCACTCATCTCTCATCACCGTCTCCTTTAGCCTAACCGGCATATCCGTGGGACGTAAAAGATTTCATTTCATTTATTAACAATCCAAACAATGGAAACACTCCTCCTCCCCTAACCCAAAGAAGGCAAAGTTGATCCCCTTCGCTAGCAAAGTGATGGCCTCTGTTCTTTGGGATTCCCAAGGTGTGATATGCATGGATTACCTGCAAACGAGTCATACCATCACAGAACAATACTATAGTGACCTTCGAAAAAACTTCGAGTCCAAATTCAAGAAAAAGGGCCGCAAATGCTCTCCAGAGGCGTTCTCTACCATCATGACAATGCTTCCGGCCATACATCAGCAGTTGACATGGCTACTACTTATGAATGCGACTTTGAACTTTTCTCATCCACTCTATTCTCTAGATCTGGCCCCTCATAGTTCCACTTGTTCCCTAATCTAAAAAAAAAAATGCTCTTGCACGTGACGACGTTTTGCAAGCGATAATGACGTCATGACAGCCGTCGAGGAGTTTGTGGTCACAACCTAAGGAACTTTTTTCTACTGGGATAAGAGCGCTGCAGCGCGGTTGGAGCAAGTGTGTTGCTGTCCAATGGGGTATGGGGTTGAAAAATAAAGGTATTACCAAATCTGTAGTTCTTATAGTTTCCTCAAGGCTCAAAACTTTTCAGTTACCCCTTATATATATAGTTGTAAACCTGGGGCCCCGCAAAATGTTCCCAATCGGGCCCCGCACTACCTAAGGCCGGCCCTGATTATAAACCTCCCCTATTTGATATCTAAGTGGAGTCAGAGCATATGTTCACATTTTCCACCTTGTAGTGCTTAATGGTTTTAAAATAAGACCGTTAATATGTTTCTTTAGTATTGGCCACGTTGAACTGACGCAGACGTCAAACGTTTTAAATTATACAAATAAATAAAAAAAGGGGGGGGGGGGAAACTGCGTACTGAGATACTGTGGCTGCATCGTTAACGACAAGGTTTAATGAATGACCCCTGCATGGCTCAGGAATTTATTTGTAAAATTCTCTTCTGAATATCTAAATGTTTGCCTTTCATATTAAAATCATTGTCATAACCTTCGCCCCTCATGTCTTCGATGGGAATAGAGTTGATTTTAACGTCCCTTTTCAGCAGCGAGGCTATGAGACGTGGACCTAATGATTAACGTGGAATCCGAACCACATGAGCTCCCGCCGGAAATCGAATCCGGGTCTCCTGCGCCGAAGAATCACTTAGCCACGGATGAGTGGTGACTTTTGGGACACCCTGTATGATCATCTGGACACATAAAGGGTCCCACTATCTTCAGTAGCTTAGGACCCCACCAAACCTAAATCCAGCTCTGATTATAACATACATTACCTAACGTGAACTCTCTCAGCTAATCTAGCGACTAGCACGTGTGATTTTGGTGCATAAGGTCCCAGGTTAGCTTACTCATGGGAGAGCATAATCTCAAAAAATAGGCCTAGGTATGATTAATACATCAGCGGAGTATATGTATGCAGGAGGCCAAAATAAAAAAAAGTAGCCAACACACTAAGACAAGGAGGAGCAGATCATCCTGAGGGCTGCAGACTTGAATTCATCTTATATGCATATATACATAGCCTAATTGCCATTAAACAACAAAGTTTCAGTAGACACTGTCTGTGAGTCGTCCTAACTACGAGTCTAAGTAATGTTTGTAATAAAGCTATGAAAGAACCTATTGTCAGGGCCGGATTTAGAGGGGTACACCGGTGCACGTGCAACCCCCCTTTGTTGTAAATATGCACTATCTAAAATGAGAAACTAGCAGTGAAAATAGGAAGTTTGTAGCAGTGAATCTTTTATAAGGATTCTGTACGATTAGTGATGGGTAAATTCCCGGGAAGATATTTTTCGGGAATATTCCCTGGGAATATTCCCAAAATGGGAATTTATCCGGGAATTTATGTACAATTACAAAGTAAATTGCATTCTATTACTATATTATGATTTCAAAGATTAATTTGTTTTTGTATCACAGTATGTTATTACTGTTGTCCCCAGGGGAGTCTTTAAAATGGATATTTTGAACTATGATATGCTATTTTGTTAATATTCTATTATATTTAGAGAGTACGCATAAATGTATATTTATTTACAATATGTTCTATCAATTAAATATGTGTGAAAAAATTATATAGTAAGTCCTAATACTTTAAAACCGCTAACAGTTTAAATTCATATATAAGTGGATTTGCTAAACTTGACTTTATCAACATTTGCGCGTACATATTTATGTTCACAAAATTTGCAAGATACTTACTTATCTTTATATTTTAGCACCTAACGCTGCCATACACGACCTTTCATTCTACCTATTTCTCGAAATTGACATGTAATACGTTAATTCACATGTAAGAGAAGTCTGAGTACCTCTTCAGAAATTAGTCAGAGATAGTGATTGGTAAATTCCCGGGAAGATATTTATCGAAAATATTGCCGTGAAGATTCCCAAAAATGGGAATGTTCCAGAAACTTATGTACAATCACAAAGAAAGTTGCATTCTATTATTATATTATGATTTCAAAGATAAATGATTTTTTATATCACAGTATGTTATTACTGTTGTCCCCAGAGGAGTCTTTAATATGTATATCCTGAACGATGTTATTTTATTAATATTCTATTATATTTAGAGAGTACGCATAATGGATATTTATTTACAATAGGGTCCAATGAACTTAAATATATTTCAAAAATTGTATAGTATGTCCACATACTTTTAAACCGCTAAACAGTTTAAATTTACATGTAAGTAACTTTTCTAAACTTGACTCTACTACTGATATTATAAACGTATTAAATTTTTAAATGTTATAAACAATTTTGTCAACATTTGCGCATAAATATGTTTGTTCACAATATTTGCAAGATACTTTCTTATCTTTATGATTTTGCATGTTACATTGCCACACACGACCTTTCCTGCTGCCCATTTCTTGAAATTTCGTGCGTTAATGCACATGTAAGAGAAGTCCGAGCACCTCTTCAGAAATTTGAGTCAGAGAGAGGAGGCAGACCGATGTCTATTACTAACGGTGGTTGAGGTTTATTAATAGTACTTCATCTCTAGTTCTACATAAGTTTACTTAATTCTAAATTACTTTACAAAATGTTCCTTTTCATCATTTGTAAATTAGTACTTTGCTAATTTTGGCTGTTGATTAGCATTGGGGCCAGCTTTTGCACCTACTTTTTTTGCGATATTCTATTGTGATGCGGTTGTTTTATAGTTTCATACGATAAATAACGTTACCAACATTAAATTCAGACAGCATTGCAGAGCGAGCGTAAGCGAGTGAAGGTGGGTTATAGACGCGCAGGGCACGTTGTTTTCTGTCTTCGTTACCAACAATTCAGTTTCTTTTCTCACATAAATCTCTTCCATTTACCGTTATGGTTTATACAAGTATCCTACTGCCTTAAAAAATTGTGTTCGATACTTTCATGACTACTTGAACATCACTATCAACTCATTTCTTCCGTAAATCATCCTACTTTTTGCTAGTTTTGGCCCCCCAATTCTAAACAATTAGCTTACTTTTTAGTGCAAATTCAAATGGAACTTTAATAAATCATATTATTAGTTATATAAAGTACAGTCAAAGAATTTTAAATTTTTAACCTCCAATTTTTTTAAAACCTAGAAGTAAATAATAATATTTTAAAATAAAGTAATTAGTCATATGCTTCTTATAATTTGAAAGACAAAGTAAAAAGTTGGAAATAAATTCCTTCCCGGGAATTTATAGGTCAGGGAAAAAACCCGGGAATATTCCCATTTTTAAATTCCTTCCCACCGGGAATATTCCCACTGCCCATCACTATGTACGATACAAGTATCCGTCATATTCCAAGTGTCCATGATTAAAGAAATTCGTAATCAAAAGCAGTAAGGTAATTATATACTGAAAATTATACCGGTACAAAGCAGCCGTTACTCAGTTGGTAAAGCGTTGGGTTTGAATTCGGAATGTCGTGGGTTCGATTCCCGAGACCAGACAATGAGATTTCCAGGGCAATTTCTCATTCACATCACGTGTCTGAAGGCATTTAAAAACTACAAATTTAATTCAAATATTCTGGTAGGCCTAGTTATTGGTGCACCTCCCATCAGACAATTCTGGATCTGACCCGCCTGTTGTAGTTTGGTGTTCTAAAAGGTTGGAAAACACAAAAATATGGGTAATTAGTTTTTCAATATAAAATTGTACTGGAGCTATAATAGGCTATCAAGAATGAGATCAAGGGCCGCGTGTATCATCTTTAAAAGGTTCAAACATAATGGCACACCCACGCAAGATCTTACATGTCTATTTGCGAAACAATGTTTTATTTGTGTACAGTCGTTTCGATGGGGGTGCTTGCATTGCAGCGCTCGTTTCCAGAACGTTTGCTGGGGACAAGGCCAGCTGATTAAAGAGCAGATGATGAGCACTGGAAAGAGGGCACCACTTGTTCAACAGCTGACGTCATGAGACGTTTGTGAGTCATTCTTTTTCACATCCACTTAAGCCACTTCTATGTCTTAATTTTTTATAACGATCGATATTCGGGAAATTAATTGTAGGGCTGAAAAAAAAGGTGGACCAGTGGTGAACAATTAACTTGAGCTCTTATAATAGTTTTGATAAATTAGTGGATAATACTTTGGCATTCTTGGAGGTAATCTGGAATTTCCTGTATCATATGGCTATAAAAGGTCGAAACTGGGCCTGTTAGCTAGGATTATAAAGCCCCATCTCCATAAATAAACAAATAAATTTAGTTTCACATTGTGAAACTACGGTAGACTTTCAAACTAAAAGCGAATTCAATGCTCAGACTAGTAGTAGTAACTACTAATTGCAATCGAGTAATAAGACCATAGATTCTATTCCTCGGTAAATTCAAATCTTACTGTTTTTGCTGTATGGAGATTAACAATAAACCGGAAGTAGTCATTGATGTCTTATCACTTCCTATTGCAAGAAAAATATAATAAAATCGGAGATGAATCATATTCTTGATACTGAATCCACATTTAAAAAAAAAAGTGCTTGTCGTTAATTATTTCAGTTTTCTGTTATTATGCGCTCAGTGTGTAACGTTAATTCTTCCGTTATATTCCCTGGTTCCAAATATATTGAACATTTATAAAGTACACGAAATTACAGTGAATCATACAACACAGTTTGGATATATATATATATATATATATATATATATATATATATATATATATATATATATATATATATATATATATATATATATATATATATATATATATATATATATATATATATATATATATATTTGGTCTAGGAATTAATTCGTGCGGTTTTTAATAAAAATTGAAGCTTTATTTCAAAAACAAAGTAAATGAATACGTTAACAAAAATATTGTCCATCGCTAGCCACTACTTTCTCCCATCTTTCAGGCAATTTACGGATTCCGTGTCGAAAGAATTCCTCATCTTTTGACGCAATCTAATCAAAGATCCATTTTTCGATATTTTCTGAAGAAGTGAACCGCTGTCCAATGAAATCGTTATTCATGCAATCGATCAAGTAGTAGTCAGACGGAGCAGTGTCTGGTGAATATGGCGGGTGGAGTAACACTTTCCATCCGACATTTTCCAAATAGGTTTTGACCGGTTTTGCGATATGTGGTCGAGCGTTATCATCTTGATAAATAAGTTTATTATGCCTGCTATTCCATTCTGGTCGTTTTCAGGCCAGAGCTTGCTTCAAACGCATTAATTGTTGTCGATAGCGGTGTCCATTAATAGTTTCACCAAGTTTCAGAAGTTCATAGTACACCACACGTTTCAAATCCCACCATATATACAGCATAACCTTTGCACAATGAATATCTCGTTTCGGTTGTGAAGGACCTGGTTCACCTTGCTTCACCAAGGCCTTTTTTCGTTTAGGATTCTCGTAATGAATCCACTTCTCATCACCAGTTACAATTCGATGCAAAAATCCCTTCCTTTTCTGTCTTTGAAGCAGCTATTCGCAAACGGTTTTTCTTCTTTCAACGTCTTTCTTTTCAATTCATGTAAAACCCAATAAGACATCTTTTGAATCATTCCTATGTCTTTGAGACGTTTGGAAACTGTTGTTTGCTCAACTCCAAATGCTTCTGCAAGTTCGTCCTGCGTTTGACACGAATCCTGATCAAGCAATGCTCTCAATTCTTCATCTTCAAATTCTTTTGGCTGTCCAAATTGCTTTTGGTCTTCCAAGCTGAAATCACCACCTTTAAACCGTGCAAACCACTTCTGACACGTTCGCTCAGCTAGAGCATGGTCACCAAACACTTCCACTAAAATATGATGACTTGCGGTAGCACTTTTCTTCATGTTAAAGCAATGAAGAATATGAAGAATAACTCCCCGCAAAAACACTTTATCGGGCACAAAATGCGCCATTTTCAGTTGAAGAAAAAATGTTGTTGTTTCCGCTTCAAGCAACTGACATATACTAAACAAGATGCTCAATGACAGTAGTTTTCAACGCATGTTTGGATCAACGAAACTATGGGACAATAAGCTAGTTACGCCATCTTTTGTAAAACCGCACGAATTAATTCCTAGACCAAATATATATATATATATATATATATATATATATATATATATATATATATATATATATATATATATATATATATATATATATATATATATAATATTCAACATATACCGTATTTGTCACATTAAAATGATGTACATCCAATTCTAACAATATGGTTCTTCGTTCTATCTTTTTCTAGTTACCTTAACAACAAGATAAACAAGTTGTCATAGCAACGAAAACAAGAAATACATCGATATAATACAAAATATTTTAAATTATTTCCTTATATATTTTCTTCTTAACTGCTTGTGCGCTTTTAAATAGCACTTCTGCCCGTAAATAGAAACAATACTTAGAAGTACATACAAAATATACTGTACATTATCGTTGTAAGTGTTGCAATCGTAAATTTGTAAATTTTCACCACATCCGGTTTCAAGATAGATAAAATCCAGACAAAGCTCATTCTTAGGGCATTGAATCTGTCGGTTTTATATATATATATATATATATATATATATATATATATATATATATATATATATATATATATATATATATATATATGGGTCATTTGCAAATAAATTGGCTTTTTGGAGGCTAAAAACGGCGAAACTTAAATAATTGAAATATCGTTCTCATAATTAGAACTCATCATACACACTAAGAATTTAAACCATTCATGGTCGAGGCCAATTCACTTTTTAAGATTTTCACCATTTTTATAGCAAAAGAAGAAATTCATGTATCAGGAGAATGACAGCGAAGCCAGGAGAATGACATAATGTTTTAATTTTATGCGCATAACTTGCATTGAGAGACTCACATAACCTTAAGCGTTAGTACAAGGATAATCTTTAACTATAGTTAAAAAGTAAAGGAGTCAGAGTGTGAAACAAAGTTTAAAATTATATTATTATATAAAGAATAGGGAGAACATAAAATAATAAAGTGACATGTATGACATAATACTTAATTTTAATTACAAGATGCATACAAAGATATATATTGTATGTTTTAGAAAATGATATATAACAGTAACATCACAGTCGTTCAATCTAATTTAAATTCATATTTCTATATGCGAAACTAGGAACAGCAACATGCTATCTTAAAGATTATAGCCTATGACCCAAATTGTAACCTGAAACACAACGGATATTAGACAATAAGTCTGAAAATAAATATACCGTTTCATCATACAAGCTTTGTTTGTTGGAAAGTATAAATTTAATGCAATTGATATATTTTTCACATAACTTACAGAAAACAAGATTTTACCTAAACGAGTGTAACTTCTGTCCGTGTTCTATAATAAATCTAAGAGATCAACCATTAGCTTTCATAATATTATAGAAGCAAAAGTATTATTGAATTTAAAAGAACTTGGACAGAGTACTTGTTTATCATTCTATACTTAAAATTTATAGAACTCACGCTGTCCTTTTACAATAATTTCTGATTGTGAAAGAACTTCAGTAACTTCATGGACATTACAACTGTAAGGTAATACCATTGAGGTTCCTCTTCCGTAGTCTCGTGTCTTTAACACATTGAATAAGATAACTCAATATTCACTTCACCATCCTGCACATCACTTCTACACATTGCAATGGACTGAAATGACCTTTTCTACCCTTTATATTAACGCGAATAATATTTTTCTGTTTAATGTATCCCGAAGTAGGAAAGTTTCCACAAGATCCATCATCTCTACTGTTAATGTATTTAACTCTGAATTTTTGCTGGAATTTGAGAATTAGAGTATTGGCCTAATTCATAATAATAACAATAGCCTGTACAATCTAAACAAGACACCATTCTCATTCTGAGAAATCGTCTGTTACTTGTGACCTTTTCAGTGACCACTTGATGTACAGACATGGTTCTTTTTTTCTTGTTTTTACCTTTCTCCTGGATAATTTGCGTTGCATTTTTTTAATATCTTCTGATGGTATCTCTTCAATGATTACACTTTGCATGCTCTCTTTTAAACACTTGACTGAAGCTGCTTAGTTTGCAATATCTTTATCCCGTGCTACTATGTTGTCTGCCACTCGTTTGCATGTGCCTCCAATGCCATCTAGTGCGTCTTTACCATGACCAGGCTTCATGATAGTTCCAGGTGGCTTTAGATATGTTTGGGTACATTTAAAAAACATCACTGCACAGAACACTAAACATCAAGTTATTACTATATTGAGTAACAGGGCAGTCATTCCAGAAATGGATTATATCTATAGTCAGAGACAGTTGTTTCATCTCTGGTTGAAGATGAGCCCAAATCGCAGGTACTCCAAGTAGTGATGATTTAGTATGGTAAACATAAAAGAGATGCGACAGTTGATAAGAGATAGTTTATCGCTTGTTTAATTAAGGATAAGGGGGGGAGTATCGAAGGAGGTGATGCAATAGGGTTAGGAAAGGGGGAAAGGTCAATTGATTGATAAGGAACACGTGATGTGTTTCACAATGATAGATGACGAAAGGAAAGGTTGAATGACCACTACGAAGGTCACACTGGATGGTCCCTGGAAATGGCCCCAGGACCCAAGATTGACCCCTGTATAGGGACCACGTTTTTTTAGGGACACCCTCCCCCTGTTTAATGAATTTTTTAAAAAATATGAAATTATATTTATGTGGAGACAGGAATTGAACTTGGGAAAATAGGAAATAACTTTATTTTATTTTATTGCATTATTTAGCCATACTTGGTGTTCATACTAAAGACGGAGTCTTGTTCTTGCACATCCATCACCGAAGAACTTAAGACATGAACTGAGGTTTAGAGCGCTTTGAAAACCCGGATGAATTGACCTTTGTACGATTAGATAAACTTGTTGAACGACGAAACATCATGTGACGATGTGTAATTTTGACCGTTGATACATGACTAAACATCATGTGATAAGTAATTTGGGGCTACAATCGTATGATTAAGTAGCATGTGATTGATGAGTAAGTACATTTGATTAGGCATAAGATGAACACGTGATGAATTTGAAAGTACTTTAAATACAAGTCCTAAGAGAGAAAATATATAAAGACACATAATGCAGTCGTATGAAAAGAAGGACCACTGCAATATTGAAGCATCATTATCTGATGCTGAAACAGAAATATATGAATCATCTTCAGATGAAGAATTTGATATTGATGAAATAGATTCATCAGTATCAACAGTTTCAGAAACCCCAGCATCATCACCATCAAGATTTTGGAGTTTAGACTGTTCTTGTAATAGTCAAAATGTGGACCGAGAATGTATAAAGAAAGCTATTGAAAAATGGAAATTTAACGACACGTTAATATGTGATGGTTGTAGAGAAGGATCGTATCATGTGTATGCGCATGATTGTATGAAATTACCCCCAAAATCATTGGAAGTTCGTGCTTGGAGTGTTATAGCAAGCCCTAGTGTTGAAGATGATGTGTTTTACCTGTATGCCAACACCCACATTATTGGAATACTAACAAGAGAAAAATTTTATGAAGCATATTTGGAACTATTAAATGATATAGACTATTTTCCGGAATTACTAGAGGTTCTATTAAGAAAAGACAGAAGGAAAAATGTATCCGAATAGTGTGAGTGTTTTATGTGTGTTATGTAGTGCTACAAATATTAATGTGAATTGTGTATTAAAAACAATAATTGTATACTTACGTGAGAATAATCCTCTGGATTGCAAATCAAGTACTTTTCATGATATTGGATCATTTGCAGCAAAGTATTTATCTCTTGATAAAACTCTTGGTGAACTTTTTGAATTGTATGAACAAGAACATAGTGAAATTTCATTTATATGCTTTATGCGTAAAACTTGTGATCTTTTAAAAAATACAGAATTTGTTGGACAAATTATACCATATTTCATTCAGCGCACAAATGAAATTTCACCTTGCGTAAATCAATACATTATTGATATTCAAGGTTTTAAAATGTCTGATAACGAATTTATTATTCGTGAGTTTTGTTTTAGCGCATGTGATGATACAGTAAATTTTCATTGCTTGGTAAAATCACCAATAGAATATAACTTATTGTCATTAGGTTGCCAAAAACAAATTGATTGGCTGACATTGAATTTACACGGATTGAACTGGGATAGTAAAACAGGATATACTGTATCATTCATACGTAACCTTGTATATCAATTATGTGCTATGAATTCAACCTTTTATTGTAAAGGTTTAGAAAAATCTCTTTGGATTAAGAGAATATTTGCATTAGATAATGTTATTGATTTAGAAACAAAACAATGTCCAGCATTAAATGATTTGTGTGGAAATACATTTAATGAATATTGTTCTTTTCACAAAAATGTTGTAAAGAAATCAGGATGTGCATATCGTAACGCACAACAGTTGAATTACTGGTGGAAATATGAAAGATCAACAGCATTAACTAATGCATTATCAAGATTGTAACGAGGATTTGTAAATTAAATGCATGAATATAGTTTAAAAATTTTTTATTGTAAAAAATATATACAATAATAAAAAAAATAAAAAAATTACTTGTGTTTTCTTTTTAAAATATTGTTTACATGTTTATAAACAATATCATCATTCTTTTTTAAATTTTTGTTGTTAAACAATTTTAAACACTTTTCAAATGATTGAGTGCGAATAATATGATGCAAAAAATATAATACAAAGTATCCGCATAACACAGAATCATCGTGCTGATATTGTTCACTGTTTGTAAAATATAATTTAGTATTTTTGGATAAAAAATTTTTTATTTCCTTGGGAATGTCCATAGCAAGACTGTCAAAATAGAATCCATGTTTTTTCCCATTAATGTACACTGCGACCCAGTGTGATCCACTTGAATTGGATGTATCAAGATTAATAACAAGTGCTGCAGGTGGTTCTACCATTACAGGAAGTTTATCAATAGGATAAATCCCGGTAACACTTGCACCAGTCACTTTATCAGTCACTAACACTTTTAACAATTCGTCACTATACATGATTATTATTTTTCTTAATTATAGTAGGTATGTAATTATCACTGTTTTTTACATGTAAAACATAATCATACACTTTTACATATTCACTATATAGTAATGCTTCATGAATACTGCACCTATATTGTCCAAAACGATGTTTATTATGTGCACACTTGTGAACGTGAAAACTTAATGCAGTATACTTTGGACAGTCTATTTCTTCCAAATTTGTAACATTTCTTTGCAGAATTTCTTCAAGAAAACACTTTCTAGTTAATCCATACGTGTAAATACTGGTGGTATTTGAACAATATGATTGAATTATTTCCTTAAGAAGTGAATACTCTACATCGCCCTCGTGCCAGGTAATGCCATATACATTTTCACTTAGATATTTGTTTGTATTTATGATTGGCTCAGACAGCTTATTTAATGGATATGGTGGTTTAAATATCCAATTTTGTAAAAACGGAACGTCAGGATTTACAATTGCTAGTTCCTTTACAATAAATTCCTCATCATTATTATGGAATGCGGAGAAGTGTACAACAACCCTCATTCTACTCAACTGAATAAATTAAAAGGTGTTATCAGTATAAATATTTCTATCTTTGTCTATTTGTGCTAACGAATCAAATTGCGCATAGACAATACATGTAATTGGTTCAGTTAAAGTTTCTGAAAATGATACTTTTAAATTTACAGGAGAATCACGAACTACATCCCAAGTGTTGTCATCTAAAGTTCCAGTTGGAGATAGAATAAATGCATACAGAGTATATCCATTAGGATATTCTTCAAGAGTAACAGTATGTGAATAATTTTGATAATATATACCAGTACCTGATATCAGAGTATAGTAACTTAGAAGGTATAAATCATTATTAAAATCAGGCGTAAGGGGGTTGGGAGGGAATGATTTTGATCCAACATGTAATTGCAGTTTGTTAACGTTAAAGTTCCGGAACTCATATGGATTAAGATGTGATTTACCATTGAAGGCTGTGTTGGAAATGAAACCAATAACCAGACCTTTAGGAACATTACCCAGAAAGAGATTATCAAGGTTATATGACTTGACTTGTGCAGGAATAGTATAAGATCTTGTTTCTACTCTTGTGAGAGGTAACTTGGCCGTTTCTGAAACCATTCGTGTATTTAATTGCATAGCTAAATCTGCAGCAACATCAATACGACGTACATGTAGAATAACTTCCTCAAGTGCAACTTTGTAACTTGTATTTTCAGGAGACATTAAACAAAAGTTATCTTTACTACGATGTAATTTTACACGTAAACTTACTTTATTAGGAAGCATACGATCTAAACTTACAATATCAGTATGAAGACGTCCGTACATTTCAAAAGATTTACTATTTTTTATTTTATTGGTACGCTTTTGAAAACCATCATTTGTATTATCTAATTTATTAAAATTTTTTGCAGTATCTTTATGCCACATAGCACATGCTAAATGTGTTTGAGAAGCATCATGAGAATAATTTAATAAAGTTTCAATGTATGCACGATAAGGATAAGATCCTGATGAAGAACTAATTAATTTATCATTTAACGAAATATCAATTTGACTAAATAATGAATGTAGGAAATTATTTACTGGTGCTACAACATCATCGTTAACTAAATTTTTACCATCATCTTTTGTAATTTTACAACGTACATAAAGATATAGATATGCTGGATGAATAAATTCTCCTGTTTCTCCAGGAATAACAAATTCAATTGGTCCTTCTGATGTTAATGTAGAAATAGGTCGATATTCAGCATTTATAGTTGCTTCAATAGCTGTTTGTGTCATTGGTATTGAAAAGAAATCAAATTCATTGGTACAGCATTCAGAACTATCGGAATTTAGGAGCGACATTATGAAAAGATATCGTTTATATGTTTACGTTTTGTTGGTGGTCCAAAATTTACAATTGTAGGAGCCTTTCTTTTGCGTGACCGTCTCTTACCACTACCAGTTAGCAACTGTCCAACTTTATTAATAGCTTTTGTCTTTAAATTATTACCAGCTTCTTTTACACGTGCACGAACCGCTTCTTTAAATGGTTTATTTTCCAATACATCACCCGCAACTTGTATACCGGTTTGCAATGCTTGACGTCCTACAGTTTTTGCACCTTGTTTAAGAAATGGTAATGCAAAACGAAATAACCCTTTAAAGAAACTCCCTATACCATGTCCCCTTTGATATACAGGTCCTGAAAAATATGGTATTCCACGTCCACGATGTAAAGTAACACGTCTAGATCTCATTTTTTTTATTATTATTATTATTATTTAACAGGAGAGCGTTTAAAATGAAGTGTTACGGTCAGTGTCCCAGATCGGAATGGCAAATTTCGCCCTGCATGATCTTTTAATAGTATTTCAATTGTGTTAAAACAAAATTTTGCAAGTGGCATATAATGAATATCTTCAAAAGTAATTGTTTGAACTTTTCCATAATTAATATCTGAAATTGTTCCTATACGCAGTAACGGAGCTTTTGTATCACCTAAAAATTGATATTGTATAATGTCGGTATAAATAAAAATTTGATGTGGATATCCAATATCTACGTATGGCTGTTTGAATCCACGGCGTTCTTTTACAAGATCTGATTTTTCAGAAAAACCTAATTGTAAAGCTAATGTAGGTGACAATGTAACAGATTCTACACGTTCATCGCATTCAACACGTACAATATTTGAAAAGCTAAATCGTATAAATCTTGATATTGTATTTAATTCATCTATTAAATGATGAATGGATGGATAATATCCAACAACAACTTTACTTTTCATAGGGTCTGCATTTTTAAATTTGTACCATACAACATTTTCGCCTTCGGTGACGTTATAACATGTTAATGGAATATGTACTTCACTTAACCCTACGTACCAATCGGATTCTGATAATCGTATATTATTTTTCAACTGATTAATAAAATGTGTTGGATTATTTGTAGGATATACATTTGTACTAGCATTTGAAACTAATGTAATGTAAAAACTATCATCAATACTTTCAGAAATCATTTTCGTTTAAAGTGAAGTGTCAAGTTTGAAGTCCCGAAACGAAATGGTAATTTTAAACCGTGTTCATCTTTTAAGTTTACTTCTATTGTATCAAAATATTTCTTTTCAACTTTAACATAATGGGGTGTATGAAACACAAAAGATTTTACATTACCGTGTTGTACATTATATACACTAAGTTTTCGAATTAACGGTCCAATATTTTGTTGATGTTTTACAATATCAACACATACATTAATTGAATTGGGAATATTATAATCTAAATTACATGGAAATTTACCCCGTGATAATAATAAATCAACATTTCTAATTTTTGTGTATACTACATTTTTAATATCGTGTGTATTTTCATTAATAAATCCAAAAATATGTTGTAATCCTGGTGTAATACCAATCATACACTGATCTTCTAATTTTAAAGAATGTTTAATTACAATTTGATTTTTATTTTGTAAATATTGTAACATACGAACATTTTCAGGAATTAACTCAAGAATAGATTCGATAGACGAGTAATATCCCGGTGTTACACGAACATGATGACGTTCAACTTTATCATTGATAACAGTAGTAATTATTATTTCTTCATTTTCACCAACATTATAAAAACTCCACGGAATATTAATTTGTGTTAATGCAACACCCCATTCCCCATCACTTAAATCAATAGGTTGTGCTAATTTAACGCGAAATGAAGCTGTTGTATTATTATTAAAAAGTTTACTACTGGCATTTGAAGGAAGAGTAACGTAAAAGTCATGTGTAAGGTTTGAATTCATTTTGAAGACTGAATAGAATCGGATCTAATCCATGAATTCATACTTGACGGATATCCCAACCATTTTACATACATCCACCCATTTTTACGTTTTAATACTTTTTCAATAAGATAAGTTTTTTTTGAATTTATAATTACTTTTTGTAATTCTTGGGCGTAAAATATTCCTTTAATTTCTTCTCCATTCCAATCTTTTAATTTATAAGTCACAGGATTAGATTTAATACATTTATCAACAATAAATATTTCTTGTGACCATTTAGGTAAATATCCTTTTTCCAATACATGTTTATACTTACTAACACGAACATAATCACCCGGACTAAATTTACAACTTGTATTCTTTTTATTTATTGTATTTCCGTATAATGTTTCCCACACTTGATTCACATTGGAATCATTTACTTCTGCAGGCGCCATTTTAATACTTGAATGATATGAATGGTTATAATTATTAACAATTTGATCTAAGACATTAATATAACGATAAGTATTTTTTGCAGTAAAGTAACGATACAATTTTTCTTTTATCGTTCTTATAAAACGTTCTGCTAAAGCACATTTAATTTCGGAATGAACACTATAATGATTAATTTCATATTCTTTAAACAATTGTTTTACATGACGATTATAAAATTCTGTACCTAAATCGGTTTGGACATTAAACACGGGTAACTTGAAATTTTTTAAAATTTTTCTTATTGCTTTTACCATTTCAGGACCTTTTTTTGTTTTTAAGGGGACACAATATGCATAACGTGAAAAAATATCAATACAACATAATATATACTTATAATTATTATTATACTTTGCAATGTTTTGCATATCTGCCAAATCCATTTGTAATGTTTCATTTGGTGCACTAACATAATACTTTTTTCGTTGAAAAACTTTACGAATTGGTGCATGCAATGTATATGCATCTTGAGAAGCTAACCAATTTTTAATTTTCTTTTTAGATAATTTTGTTTTACGGTGTAATGTTTGTATACTTGATAAAGAATTAGGATTTGAATAATCATAATATATTTTTGATAATTTTGTCATTTTTTTACATACTATATTCTTTCCAATGTTTAAATAAATTAGATACTGCTTTAGGACTGGATGATTTTCTTATTTTACGAATACGTTGTCTACTATTAGTATTCAGTTTTGATGCTGGTGTACCAATAAATTCTTTAGGAACATTAAGATCTTCTAATAAATTTTTAAATTCATAAATACCTATAGGATTTCTTGAATATTTTCTTGTACGAACAACATCATTTACTAAATCTATAATATTTGAACCAGGTATTGTTTTTCCTTGGATACGTACTATGCCAGACTTATCCCACTGAATTTTATCAGAATTTGTTAACTGCTTTAATAATAGATCTGTTTTCCTACGTAGTGTTTTTGGTACTGAATGTAAAATGTCTGATACAAATGGTAAAATAGAAGTATTGTTATTCTGTTGCAAAGCAAGTGATGATAATTTTTCTTCTTCTTCTTTTTGTTCATCCTGAATAACAGGTAATGTAATAGGTTTATGTGAAGAAGAAGATGTATACTGTAAGTAACGATGCAAAGCTTGTTGATATAATTTCCATTTTTGTTGTACACTAATATCATGACGTTTTAAAATATTATTCATTTCTTCATCTAAACGTGATTGATGTGAATCTATTGATTTAAGATTGGACTGAATTTCATGTATTGCATTTTCAGGAACTAAAATCATTTTACGTAATTCTGACATAATTATCGACTAAAAATACTACTGCCTACTGCTGCTAGAAGTGGTCCCAAAATTAATGGTAAAAGTGCACCACCTTTCTGTAGTAACAACCTCTTCTTTTTCTTTAATGCAGTACGCTGCTGAGATAAAGCGCGCAAGATCTTTTTATGTCTACGTAATCGTTGCTTCTGACGAGGATTTAAAGGGATGTTTCCTTTTATTGTGTTTTTAGCTACTTGAGAAATTGTTCTTATTAAATCCCCTGAAGCATTTTGTAAAATTTGTTTTCGTTTTGTATTTTTGCATTTGCACAGAGCACGGAGCGTGTTGTAGTGTTGTTTTACCTTCAACATCTTGATAGCAACTAAATAAAAATTTCTGTATGCATGTCTTTTATGTTGGCGTATACATGCATAATTTCATTAGGAAAAATATTTGTACGTATTCGCAATGCATCGTTTGTTTTTTGGGTTAGGTCGAATAACAAATAAGTGTGAGGCTCACGTGTTACTTCTTCGAATACATTCACAATTTCCTTACTATATCGAGGCATAATTTGCCTTGCTAAATATTGTATCTGTAATTTATCACGAGGATTTTTAAATACTATAATATAATGTGCATTTAAACTAATATCACGTGCATGTTTTCCTTTTGGAAATAAATTTTGAATAATAAATATAACAGTCAACTTTTTATGATGTGCATACTTTGTAAATAAATTAGCAACATCGCCATTAGTTTCTGACATTAAATCATCAAGTATTAATAATGAATTTTCTTTAATTTCAAAATTATTCATGTCAGGTATTCCTTCTACAAAACGTATTTTTGCATGTGCATCCAGGTTTGGTATTACTGCACCATAACACCAAACAATATCATTAAATTTTATACTAAACATTTGATCACGTTCATTAAGTAATCGATTTACAAAACATGTTTTTCCTGCCCTTGATGGACCCGCAATTAAAATGGTAGAGGGATGTTGAAACTTTAACATGTTGTACTCAAATGAATGCATGCAATAGAGCTTTTGCTTTATATACACTCACACATTTAAAAAAGAAAAGAGATAGAGGTTTGTAAGAAAACAATCAACGATTGTCCTGAACTTCTATAAGAAGCAAACAAATAAATAATTAACAATAAGCTTCTAATGAAGCGAAAGAACAATAAAATAATTAACAACGAGCTTCTATAAGAAGCGAAGGAAAAAATAATTAACAATGCACTTCTATAAGAAGCAGTCCAACAAATAATTAACGACTTTCCACTGGAAATTTTAACATAATTACATTCAATTTTAACAGGGAGTTTCCAAAGAAACGAAAGAATATAAAAGCAGAGTTTTCATAAAAAAACGAACTGGTTAAAAAAGAAAAAAACATTCACACAACTCACATTTACTCATTCGTGGGCCTATATCCGTAAGGTAAAGTCGCACGTTTTGTTATTGGTATATCGTCAGTCACGTCATCTTCGTCAACTCGTTTACGTTTTTTATTTACCTCACGGTGTGTCTTAGTCTCTGTACGACTAAAGATGCGGAACCCTGGTTTACGCACAATACTATTTGGGTTTTCTATTACTGTGGACTCTAATTGTCCAGACACTAATTTATAGAAACTCTCAAAGTTAATTTTTTGAGAGGTCCTATCGTTTAGTGTTATCCCCCTAATTTTGAGTATGTGCCGAACATCCCCTTTGGCATTAATTAGCCTATAACAATAATTTTTTGCACCTAGACCGTAGAAGGTTGTAAATTCCCAACCTTCTGGAATTTCATCTGTTAGATCACCCAGATAGTTTCCAAGTGGTAACAAAGGTTCCTCATCTTTTTTCTGTATATACATAATACTGTCAGTGTCACAGTAAATGGCTCTGTCTGGTCCTACAGTCGTTAGTAATTTATATAGTTCAAGTCTAGCCCACGAAGTAATAAAGGCAGCTAATATAACGTTTGAAAATTCCAGTGGGACATTTTCAGTTTCATTATCTCTATATGTGATAATTAAATGATCATCATTAATTGGGACCACACTTTGAATTTCATACCTTGCCGACGTTAAATACCTAAGGAACGTAACTTCGTCACTAACGATTACACTATGTGACATATCAGTGCGCTGTCCCCATTTGCCATATAATGAATTGAGGTAAAGTTTTGCACATTGCCTCAATCCCGGGTTCGTCCTAATGTTATCATAATTTAACTGTATGCCTTCATGGGCATAATAGTCCTCGATATATTTTTGCTTGTCTTCTTCATTTTTACAATAAGCAGGAAAACCAGAGGCTTCCTGCTTCATCTGAAGAAAGGAATTCACATAAGTTCCGAACAAACCACCTGAATTCCCCTCTTCAGGATCCATGAGTTCGAATTCCCATATTTCATGTATATCGAGTATTTTGTACCCTTTTTGAAGAGCCAGGTGTAACTCTGGAGTACAAAACGTACCTGTAATAGCACACTCATTGTCACTATGAGTACAATCATCAGTGTTTTCCTCTTCCATACATGTCCGGCATAAACCAAAAAGTAATCGGCCTCCAGCCACATACGGAATAATCGGAAAATACAAGTTTTTCGGGGGCAAAATAGTGCATTTTACTACACCATGAATACTTTCCACATCTGGAAAGTCCGGCCCCGTATGTATCTTAGGTGATTTAACGGGCATAGGCTTACGTGACATCACATATGGATATAACGAAGTTATATCGGCGTAACATAACTTCTCATTACCCGTACAATTCACAAAAGATTTGAACACTTCAGTGCGTCCACCATTGTAACAATTCTTGGGAATAAGGAAATCAGGCAGGCTAGTACAACGTTCTTTAATAAACCTTTGTACGTCCTTATCCGTCTTTACCTTTTCATCCCAAGAACATTCCCAGATTTCATATAGGTTTATACCTAAACTTTTGAGATACTTTCGGCGGAGCATTGTTTGTTCATATCTTTTTTCCATTGTATTGCATGAGTCTTGAGCGTCATGTAAAATGTCGTTACGGTTAAAAGGGTAACAACGCGGGCACGAGTGCCAGTAACAACCATAAAATTCGAAGGCAGCGTTGAGTCCCTCATGCCATCCATCAACTTGGTACCTACCAATATACTTTTCCCCACCTCTCCTAGCATGCTGGATTTCTATCCCTAATTGTTTTTCCATATACATAAGCCATTGCATAGCTTTAGTACTATACTTTGTCTTATGATGGAAACCCAACGCGGGAATTACGGGAATAGTATTTTCAGGTAAGTACAAAGTACGATATGTACGCATTGCAAGACCTGCAATGGTGGATGATGTCATGAAACATTGCAAACCATTCGTTTTCTCCTCAATAATGTCACTAAATTTGATGATCGCTTCTGCTAGAATTCTAACATCGTTTTCGCAATAAGACAGCATTTCCTTTTCGAGGTTAAACTCCTCGCCACTTGCCGCACGTTCTTGGTGCCAGGCTATTAATTCTTGTTTTTCTTCAGTGCTTCGTCCTTCAGGGTCATAGAATTCAATTGGGGGATAGGGACCAACATAATTTTGATTTTCCTCGGTGTTAAATAAATATGGGAAATCTCCCTTTCTTAAATTTCCGCGCAGGCCTAAAGTTTTGGGAAGTCTAGATAATTTACAACCAATAAATAAATAAAAATCTTTAAAGAAAATTCGATTACCAATATTAATATTAAAAATTTTCTGACCCTGAATTACCACATTAGGAATAAGATGCTGCTCTTCTATTAGATTTCTAAGGCAGAAAAGACCATCATATCTGCTACCATTATGTGCAATACAAATTATACGTCTAAAGTCAGGTCGGTCTACCAAAACATGGTTAATAAAGTCCGTCATTGTCTTAAAAGAAAACGAACGATTTCCATTATTATCACCACATGTTTTACAGGACTCATCGATACCTTTATTCATACAGTTGTGGCAAATATGCTTACAGCATACAAGTACTACCACATGTTCCCTTTCACCGCGCGCATTTGGTGCCTTTAACATCGTTTCTATATCATATGCAATGTACATAAACCTATCAGTATGTACAGGCTCTTGTCGTTGTACAAAACATGTGTGAGTAATATCAACATGCTTACGACAAGTCGTGCAAAAATGTTCACCACACACATGGTTTGATTTTCGACGCCTGTTATCAAAGATGATACCGCAATTATTGCAGACCTTAACATTATCACACACAGATTTCCCGCCTTTATTACATTTCTTATGATTCTGAAAACATGTACCCTCAGCAAACTCTCTATTGCACACATTACATTTAATTTTATTAGTATTATAATTTTGTTCGTGTTTGCATTCACAAAGAGAACACTGAGTTTCACACTTATGTTTATATGCTAACCCATTATATGCTTGCAAACAATAATAGCAATACTTCAATTTACCAAGTAATTTTTTAATGTATGGAATGGGTTCAAAATGGCCAACAGTGTCACCTCTCTTATAGAAAATAAAGATTTTATTCTCTGCATACTCTCCTGGGTAACGTACTATATATTCCCGGTCATTGTTTTCATCTTCCTCATACACCACAATTTGATACTCACCACTTAAATATGATTGTATCAAATCCAGGTCTTTAAAATCACATCCACCCTTTGCTTTAACGTCAACTCCTGCCATTTCGCAGAGAACTTCTGCTTTAAGAACCCATGTATCATAATCTCTTGTTCTTAAATTATATAAACTTTGCTTACTTGCGGTGTGCTTCGTAATCCCCCATACAATTGCCATGGGAAGGCAGTACATATTATTGTTTTCTATGCGTATTAAACGCTTTTCCAAATAATCTTGATGTTTGGAATACTTTTCAACAGCACTTGCTGCATTTCTTCCGTTTCCATGCATACTCTCCGCTACATGGAAGCGAAACAATACCTCATGCCCCAAAAGGAAATCCTCATTTGAATTTAAAACTCGTTCAACTGAGGAAAGGACAGTTTGAGCAGAAAAATCGGGTTTTCTTCTAAATGGAACATATACAGACTTGTTATTTCTACTATTGCTACTATCAATGTGCAGTCGAATATAATCTGTGGGGCGAGCATTAGATAACACATGTTCTAATGCAAAATTAAATAAGCTTTCAATATAGGCCTGTGGATTATCAATACGTCTTTCATTATCCACAGGTCTAACCGCGATTTCATGGCCCGTAAGGTGAAACTTACGAAACCGTTTTCTGCTCTCTCTTACTACTTCGAAGTTATTATTACTCTGATTTTCCCCCTCATTATTATTTCCACTACCACTACTACTAGTACTACCACTAGTACTACAATCAGTACTATTTGTACTTTTCCCATTAATGCTCCCATATCCAACAAACACGGGGTCAGGAGCATGTGAGGGTCCAGGTTGAGGATCAGATTGGTCCCCATAACCATGATTATCCTGTACACAAGGGTGATTGTATACAGGATTTTGTCCCTGGACTTGTTGCGTGGGTTTAACCACAGCATCGTCCACATTTTTAACCAATCTCCTCACTTCTTGTTCTTCATCGAAATTTAGATTTACTCCATCTAAAAATGCCAAGTCTTCATCACTCAAGTTATAATTTTCTTGAGGGGTCACAGTTATGGGTAATTCAGATGGAATTAAAGATTCATCCAAAACAAATCGCGAACCAAAATCAAAAAAGTTGGATAACTCTGTATTATTTATTCTATCTATTTGCCCTTCTCCGCATGCCATTAAATACATAAATCTGTCTTGAGCATAATTGTAAAACTCCTTATTACGAAAAAATCCATGTACAAATAACTCAAGCACATCGGCGGCTGAAACGCAATGATTTAAAAGTATAAGGTCATTACCTTCTAAAGCACGAAGAGCGTGTAATAAAGCATCACATCTTACACTGGCTCGATGACCTAATCGCTGCAGCTCCATTATCGCCTTCCACGTGCTGAAGACACGAGAATAGTCATCAAGCCCGCGTAAAACTTCATGCAGGAAAAGTTCATCAATCATATTGAACTCACCAGTTGAACACAGGAAATCCATCTAAAACAAAAAAAAGAAAAGATTTTGAGTTCTATGTAATAAAAAAATCTAGCAAAACAGGCAATAATCAATAACTTGCTTTGAAAAAACTATAAAAGAAATTTGTTTATTAATTACTGGTTAAAAAACAAGGTCAGCTAAAGAAATGTTCAAGAACTTGGTTTTAAAAAATCTTGTTTACTAACTGTTGGTTAAATAATTAATGGTTAAAAACAAGCTCAGCTAAACAAATGTTCATTAAATTGGTTTTAAAAAAGTCTTGTTTACCAAGTGTTTTCAATAAATATATTAATAATAATAATTATGAAATACACTCACCTTCTAATTCTTAGTTGTTCTTCAAAAACTGTTAAAAATGGCCTCGCTAATTTTTATATATTGCAACTGCACACTGTAAAACAGTAATAATATTTTTCACTAAATGTTATAATTTTCAATTCAGTACTACTATTACCACTAGTAATAAGTCAGGGGTAAACAACACGTTACGTCCAACGGCGTACAATAAAATGATATTAAAACGGAGTATTATAATATTATATATCTCATTACAATAAACAAGTTTACACATGTTTTGACGCAATCATGTGGTAAGTATTGCCACCTAGCGGCCTTATTCAAAAGCATTCAGTATACTATTAAGTCGTTTGCAAACGAGTTCATAAAATAACACGTCTCTCTCTCCATTTTTTTCCGATTCACATTCTATACGTGTTTCCAATAACAGTACACATGTATGTAGCCTTGTTCCAATTGTAAAATATCCTAAAGCCCATCGCAATATTTATTCTCAAACTAAATATAGCAAAACAAAAGGCCCTCATTCTGTACTGCGCCCCACCGCAATATTTATTTTGTAACTATATATACCAAAACAAAAGGCCCTCATTCTGTACTGCGCCCACCGCAATATTTATTCTCAAACTAAGTATTGCAAAAAAAAGTCCTCATTCCGCACTCTATAATTAAGCTTTCCCCTAAATAGTCCTTGAATATACCATAAATATTCCTTTAATATCCCCTGAATATTCCTTAAATATCCTTAGTATGGGCTAGCTACCCTTTAAGTATCCCCTAATAGTCCTTGAATATCTTTAGTAAGGGCTAACTACCCTTTAATTATCCCCTAATAGTCCTTAAATATTCTTACTATGGGCTACCTACCCTTTAAGCATTCTTAATATCCCCTGATTATTCCTTGATTAACCTTACTATGGGCTACCTACCCTTTAAGCATTCTTAATATCCCCTGATTATTCCGTGATTATCCTTACTATGGGCTAACTATCCTTTGAATATCCCCTAAATAGTCGCTGACCATATTTAGTATCCCCCCTTGATTATCTTTAGTATACCCTAATTAGCCCCTGACCATCTTTAGTATTCCGTAGCTACACCTTGATTATCTTTAGTCTTCCGTAACTAACCCCTGATTACCAC